>NW_026462750.1:0-17266 GCF_021730395.1 Mercenaria mercenaria | reverse complement strand
GATCAACTACCTACATCAGTGGGCAAGTCCCATAACTCTAACATGTATTTTGTGTCAATTATACTCCTTTTGGACTTAGAAAATCCTGGTTAAAGTGTTACATGCCAGTTACTATCTCCAAAACAAAGGCAATTATTTGAAACTTCACATGCCTCTGGGGTTATAAAACAAGTTGATTGCATCAAGTCCCATGACTCTGACGTGCATTTTGGTCAAGTTATGTCTCCCTTTGAACTAAATATTTCTGGTTAAAGTTTTGCATGCAAGGTTCTCAAACACTTATGCCGATACTGGATTTAACCTCTATAGATATTTTAACATTTAGGGTAGTATTTTTATGCTTCTGGGACTATATTTCGAATAGTCAAGCACTTGCTGTCTTACGGACAGGTCTTGTTCTATTTATATTTGCAAATTAGAAAAATAGTTTAAATAACGAAAGTAATCTAAATAGAACTACTACAAAAGAAAGATTTGATTTGAGTACGATGTTGATAATGAGTCGGACACTGTCCGTCTCTATATCAAATTTCAGATTTTCTCCGTCCGAGTCTAAATCGCATTGATAGCTTTCATTTTAGTGCCTACAGCGTGTGAAAAAAATAGGACAATGAAAAAATGATTTACTCATTTATATTGATGTAATGTCTGTCTATTTGTTGTTGTATTTCAGGTTTCTGTTATACTTCATGGCACAAAATACGTAAGGTTAAAGTAAGATGAAACTTTATTTTTTCCTGAATTGATTTTTAAAACTCCCGCGATTTATACTGCTTACGTTCTGCTGTGACGCAAATAATGGTAGTGCGTCATGTTACAAAGAGTGGCAACTCATAACAAATGAGATTTTTATATTTTCGGCCATAGAAAACATTTTTGCGGTCTTTTAGTGATATTATAGTGAAAATGACATACGTACGGAAATTGCCGAGTATCATTACGGGCTCAGTATCTCAATACATGTACTGCAGTATGTATATCTATTTTATGTGTTTCCTTGTACATAAATTCATAGTCATTTAAATTTTACATTCTAAGACATTCAAAACCTCTATCTTCTGAAAACAGGTGCAAATATCATATGTCATTACTAGTGTACAAATGTAGAAACGGGGATTGTCCTATATACATTTCAGATTTACTACAGTTTGCTCATAATGATCTTTACAGTCTGCGTTCATCAAAACACAAGGATCTTTCTACTGTGAAACCTAGAACGAACTACCTGAAACAAACATTTAGTTATAAAGCTGCACACATAATATATGGATTTTACTTCCTTCTTACATAAAAGTTCATAATAATATGTCTGCGTTCAAGCGTGCTTTAAAGAATTTTCTCTTGCTACAATAGTTTCTTCTTTTTTGCAATTTATTAATTGAAATAAAAAGGATTTAGTTGAATTAATGTTATTCGTTTGCATACGAATGTTGAATAATTCGATTAACAATAATAGTGATAATTGTATTATCTTATCAATAATCCAAATCTGGAACATGTATATTATTTTATAGGACATACTTTCCTTTTTTGCACGTCTTGATTATCGTGAATAGTAATTTGTGTATATTATGACTATTTAAAACTTCTATAATTTGAGACGCGTTTGTCGAAGAAACATTTAAGTAATTCTGATATGTGTTACAGTGTATTTTTGTAAAAATATGCAATCATAAATTGACTTTATGATTGTGTAGATGTATGAATGTATATTAAATACTGGAAATAAGCTGTATAATATTTGTATTTGTACAGCAAGTTGTTATTTTATCCTACCTAGACATTGAACATTCACATGTATTGCGTGCAGACTGTAAGCTGATTCATTTGTCATATTTTTACACGAGATATTTTTGACGTATCCTGTTATCATCGTAGGTTTTATATATCATAAAAAATAAACTGTCCGACTCATGGGCGAATTACTCTAACTGCTAAAGATTTGTTGTATTTGTCTGAGAATTCCTTCTTTGCCCGCTTATGAATATTTGCTGTAATGCGCACAATTCAGTACAAACATCTTTTTTCATAAATATTCAGACGTATCAATTTAGAAATAATCAGAAAGATATTCTGAAATTTTCAGAAATATATGGAAACTGAATTAAACTTAAGATAAAATTGACACTGTAATGATGCCGGAGACAGTTGTGATGCTTAAAAGCTGCTACTGGGTTTAATAGTTTATAAGAAACCTGATTGCAAACAAAACCTGACCAAAATTTCTAACCTGGACATGCGCACTTGAATACTCTTCCATAAATGAGGAAAACATAATATGCTTTTCAAACATATATTTGTTAAGACATTGATAGAAAAGGCATCGGAGCGACTGTCTGATTCTTGCAAGTGTCACATACGTAGGGAAACATGTTTCATGAGGACTGTGTTTGTTAATATACATATATAACTGATTAATTGTCTGCAATTTTACACGTCACATGTTTTCTTTTAAAAGACGTTACGCACATTTGAAACTTGATTTATATCAAAGCTGTAAAAGTTGTAAACTGGGAATTGTCCCGTCGCCAAGGCCAGTTTGCATCTGAAACTGCTTTTTCGTTTGTTTAACAAGTCATTAAGAATAGTTTTATTTTAAGCTAATGCTGGGTAAACTAAATGGTAGAAATAAATATTGTCATATCCGGTTTTTTTTCGGCTTTCGAAATTCTTGTGACAAAATCAGAGCAAACGATTTGTCGCTATTCTTGCACGTCTAAATGTATTGTTATACGTTCGTAGGGACGTATTATGTTATACCCACGGTGTCAGTCCGTCCGTCTGTTAGCAATTACGTGTCCGCTCTGTAACTCTTGAACCCCTTGAAAGATTTCAAAGAAACTTGACACAAATGTTCACCACACCAAGACGACCTGCAGAACGCATGTTTTGGATGTCTCGCTTCAACGTTAAGGTCACACTTAAGGGTCAAAAGTCATATCAGTTTATTTCGTGTCCGATCTGTAACTCTTGAACTGCTTGAAGGATTTCAAAGAAATTTGGCACAAATGTTTACCACACCGAGACGGCGTACAGAGCGTATGTTTCGGATGACACACTTCAAGGTAAAGGTCATATATTACTTTTTGTGTATATTGCTCTGCATTGCAGTGCTCCTGATTTTATTTGTCATATCCCTTTTTTGTTCACTTACAATAAAACATATTCCCTAGGAAAGCATTTCAAAAATAGAAATCGGGTATTATCAGCACGTAAATTGCCTTGCTTGTACACGATTTTTCTCTCCCGTCAACAGATGGGCGAATACAGGGACAATAGTAGTTTTTCTGCAAGAATGTTTTAAAACACGTTTTGCCAAATCTGGGCTAATGTTCGAGGAATCGCCAGTCTGTTCGGCGTTATGGCATACATGTATTTATTTATCTAAGTCTAGATGCCCTTGTCTGAAAATAATACTTTCAAAATTGTATTTTGTTGAATCAGTGATATATATTTTATCTACAATATCCACATTCCGCTTGTTAATATTAAGATCTACACATTTTCTGAATGTAACACGCATTTTGGCGGGAAAGTTGCACGTGCTTTCCATGATGCGCCTTATGTAGACTGCGTATACATGCATGATGGGCGTCCTTAGGCGCTTCGTTCTTCCTGTTCTTCTGTGTTCCGCCCGAGATAGAATCGTCTGAATGACACGAACAAGGCCCAAGAACATGTTCTCGATTCAAAATTTCACACCACCTTGTAAATGGGAGGACCGCGAACATTGCAAGAGCAATATGGCGGAATGAGAAGGTACAACTTCAATGTCAAAGACACATCGTAGCGAAATGAACATATAGGATAAATTTACGACCCTAACAAATATCATTTCATTGATTTGAATGAAGAAATTACACACTACTTTGTAGAAATGTTGGTTTACTCCCGTCGGTAATGTAAAAAACAAGGCTGTAAAACTCCACTTTCGGTTCCCGGTGTTTAGTTTAATATAGATTCGTGTCAATAGAAATGTTGAAAAAATAAATATCTTAAATAAGACACCAACACATAAATTAAGTATATAAAATGTTATGAGCAACAAGTATATCTTACAGTTGACTGCTTACAGAATCTGCTTGTTTATATCAGCTGAATTGTAACTATGCCATCATAATATAATTATGCATGTATAATATATTATGTCAATAATTGATTGCCTAAGTAGAAATTGTATAAATGGATACTTAAGGCCACACCAAATTGATTACTTGGTCAACAGATTTCCCGCTCCACTTTTTCTCAGAATCATTTTTTTTAAATAAGTTTTCGTTCGCTTCAGATTTTGCAGACTAATTTCAAAATTTAAAGGGACTTTTTTCGCTGTTTAGTTGCGCCCTTTTCCACTGTGTAGCGGCAGGAATTCATAAACTTTAATACATTTAATCAAACTTGTCCATTAAAATATCGCTAGAACATGTTTTACGATCTGCATTGCACCAGTATGCAAAATTGACAGCCGATATGACATTTAGATTGTGTATACACATATATTAGCAATAACTGTGTAGCAGTTAATTGATCAACAGGTTGTAAAATAAAATTTTGACTGCACATCCAGTCTTACATCTTTTTCCATTCTAAAATGCCCATCAAACTTATATTGGTTTTAATTAAATTACAATTTCAGCAATTTTAATACTTTTGGTACAGATGGGAAAAATCCATCAATCCGTGATTTGCATACATTACCTTGACAACAAGAATAGGTAAAAACATGTGTTAAAAATTTAACCAGTCTGTCATGTAGCCTGCTTGTGCATTCTTATGACAAGTAAGGGCAATGAAACTACATACATGTTTTTGAGTTTATTTAGGGTTCAAGCCTTTGACATCCGCACATTCGCCTATTCCATGTGTTAGGTAGAGCAAGACGCATAAAATATTTTATGCTTGTTCTGCTGTTTATCCTCATAACTTGTAAAAAAAAATAAGTATTGTTGAGATAACTTTGATTTTAAGGAATGGTACACAATTTTACGAAGAAGAAGGGATACGCACATGGAACTTAATTAGGGCAAAGTAATTCTAATGAGCTTACAAACCCTCAATCCGAGAAACATGCATTAAAGGCTTATTTTCTTTCATTTTTTTTTTTCAAGTATAGTTGAAATACAGCAATATTATGTTACTGTTTATAGATATTTGTTTCTGATTTGTTTAATACGTATCATCAGATCTATTTATTAAAAAGAAACTGAAGATGATATTGATTTTATTGTTAGGACATGCAGCATCAAAAGTATGTCTTTCCTTATCAGCCAAAGTTAAATGTTTAAAAAATGCAAAATTAGGCATTGAATTTACAAGTAAATTGTGCCATCACTGTGGATGATGGATTTCCTGGCATCTAGCGAAATTGCATTGAAAATTGACAGACACTACATATAAAGATCTTGGGCACCTAATGTATGGGTGAGATAACTGCAGTTTTTCCATGTATATAATGATTCTGTTATACACTAAATGAGGGTAACAACTTTCTTATTCTTATGAAGGACCACAGAACCCAAAGAGACACCTTTTGTTTATGTGGCAAGGGCACTGGCTTGCCTAGGATACAAATTTAGCGAACACGTTAGTTCTAAACACTAGAAATATAGCTAATTCGCCAGCTTTTCTTGTATATTGTCCCTTCTCTCAATATATGTAAATATTACTCAGTACATAGCGTCTTCCGGTAAACATAAAGATATATTGGAGTCAAGTATGTCTTTTGGGGTGAGTTTGTATCTTCAATATTTAATGATCGTTTTTTATTTCATGTACTTCCAACCCTTTGTGATACGTTTTGGCAGGGGTTGCTGATTCTTATGACAAGGTTTTTTTTGTTTGTTTTTTTCCTCACATCGCTCCTCGCCCGCTCCAAAAATGGGTGAAATCCAAAGAATTTCTTTAATTTTTATTTTGCTCGCCCGCTCCTGGTTGTAACAATGTTTCTTTTGTTCAGAAGGCCACATTTAAAATTAAGATGTATCATTTTTACTTTGTACTAATCTATATTTTTTATGCTACCTTCTATAAAAAAAATGTTAATAATTATTATTATTATTATTATTATTATTAGTCACATAAATTTCTAATTTTAATTGGCCAACACACTTGTCATTGTAAGAGTAAACGACAGCTGGTGACAGTGACGTATATAATGCGGCAATATTTTTTTATTGTTTGAAGTTGTTCAAAGTGCGTCAAACGGGAACGGGTAGTAATATTTTTTTTTTCGGAAAGAAAACAAAAAAAAGTCATGGTGTTATTAGGGTTGGATGGAAAGAGACCTTGATTGAAACATTTTATCGCTAAAGTGCATTGAATAAGATGGAGGTCCTTTTATTTGATTCTATTGTTTAATAAAAAAAGCAATATGGAGAATATGCAGAATATGCTGGCAATTTTGTTGCTATAGCAAAAATAACTATTCCAGCAGGGTTCTATGCGGTTCTAAAACCCGGCAAAGGTTTGGTTCAATTATATATATATTAATCATTTATCTGAGGATCCCGCGTTGAACGGGTGAAATCGGTTATAGATTTCTTTATTTTTATTGATTTTTAAATGTTTATAGACAATATTAAAATGTAAAGACTTAAGCATCTTTCTCCACATCTTTTTCCATATATATATATATATATATATATATATATATATATATATATATATATCGCATAGTGCGGCAATTTTCCTTTGATCTTTGTAGTATGTTAAACATGGTAACACACATTAATACTACAAAATCTGTGCTGATATTTTACAAAACTGTTACGATATATATCAACACAGAAATCTTTATAGAGTTTCATCAGGAAGAAACTGTTGTGATATATATCAGTACAGTAAAACTGTTTCGATATATATCGCAACTCTTTTTCTCTAAACTTGACTAGTTCCTATCGAGGGAGTATATTTTTTGCCTTTCAAGGAAAAGATGATTTTAGCACCAATTTACAGCTCACAGAGGAAGAATTATCACAAACACTTATATTTATAAAGTAAAATTATAAATAAACTAGAATATTTCAAAGGCTCGATAGTTATCACTAAATTCAGAAATGCATGAAATATATGAAATTCTGAGATTTCCCATATGTTTCTTTTTCTTTTTTTACAAACAAAACAAGTTTTATATTATGTATGGCGCCAATGAAATGCAGAGATTTAAAACCAATGCAGAAATCTGTCGGATACTTTTATCTGGGGAACACATTTTATAAAACAGAAGTTTTAGTGTTTCAGTCAGCGAGGCGCAGAAAGAGAATCAAAAGAGTAAAAATAATAATAAACAAATTTAAATGAAAACAATAAATAAATTTATGATAAAACTATGCGATCAAACAGTTATAATATGTAATGTTCATATGTTACGAGGATATATCAGAGCTATGGGAACATCTCGGTATTTTTCTCTGCACATATCTGTCTCGGCCTACCGAACTCGACGATATGTGCAGAGAAAAATACCAGCGGTGTACTCCTAACTCTATATATATCGGTGCTTATGTGCATTTGCAAAGGAATGATGCACTTTAGCTCAAGATATTATATTTAACAAGTAGGTAGTCGAAATGATTCGCTGATTCTTGGTAGATTTATATACTTATTTCATTCTTCAAAAATGTTTTAAACAATAATTCTATTTTGTATTTTAAGGAAAATGTGGCCTTCGGTAAGGACAGTTTCTAGATGATAATATACAGATCTCATGGTATACAAACCACCATTAAGATGAATGTCAACACAGCAGTAACATCGGTCAAATAAATAAAACGTTGAGGAATTCCATATATTCTGTTAACATGTCATTCTAATTATTTAACAATTTTCATGGATCTGAACGAACATATAACTGGGAAATGAATATTTAATTCAGAAGGACAGTGCAGGTTGTTGGATTGTCATCGTTGGACTTCATTACTAATGTCATTCTTTTCACACATTTGAGGCTGAACACTTAATGTTTTCCAGTGAGAAATGTCTCGGCAAGGAGTTACGTACAATAATAATAAATAGAAAAAAAAGTGTGAAAAACGTTTTTCCATGAATTATGATTTCAGTGTTGCATTAATTATTTCTGAATTAGATACATTCAAGAAGTAAAATTGATGTTTCTACTTGGTTCTTTTTATTCCTGTGTCACTTTACATATTCGAAGTTTATAAAGGTCCATTTCAATATAATGTTTGTGACTTGATTGTGTATTAAACTTCAAATAAACTTTATAGTTGCATGTTTTGATTTAAATTTATTCACAGAAAAAATATCAATGCAAGTGTTTTATAAAACTGAAGGTATTCCAGCTTTAGGATGCGATGGAACCAGAAAATTTTAAAGAAAAATACATAAAAAGTGTTACAGTATATCATATATCATTTCTTTTAATACGAACCCGCGTATATATATATATATATATATACGCGGGTCCTTATTTAAAGATATATATATATATATATACGCGGGTCCTTATTTAAAGAAATATATATATATATATATATATGTCATATATATATATATATATATATATATATATATATATATATATATATATATGTCATAGGGCTGAAGCCTAATGTGTTTAATTACAAGCGGGCCGTAAAATATAAATATACTATTTCCACCATACCCGTGTTTTTCAATTTTTTTTATGCTACATAGCACCTTATTCTGTTATATTCCTATAATCCTATCCACTGTACCCTTATCCCATTCCATCCTATACTGTTAGTTACTAACCTATATTAACTATTCACCCATGACGTTGCCTATTGTGCTCGTGTAACAAATGCAGTGCTTTGTTGCACTTGTTATTAGACCATTGTATGCAACGTTCTGTTTATGCATTACATGCATCTATGTATTATTAAATATCTTTGATATTTACATTTGCAGGTTAGTACATTATCTCAACCTTTTAATTATCCGTTATAAGAATTTAAAATAGCAGCATTTATTAATTATTGAATATATATGTATATAGGCAGCTATACATTCAGGTATTTTTCTTCGTTAGTTCAGTACACGGATTTGGGTCACCTTAGTCTGGAGTTGTTTATTTGTTTTAGTCAGTCATTGTATTGTTTTAATAAGAAATGCAATGCTTTCTGGCACTTGTTATTAGACCATTGTATGCAACGTTCTGTTTATGCATTACATGCATCTATGTATTATTAAATATCTTTGATATTTACATTTGCAGACTTTGTCTTTACGTCCACACAGACGAACCCATATATTTAATGCCGGCTATGGGCTACGCCGACATTGGCGCCCAACGTGGGGCGCCAAATGTCACAGGGTGAGAAAAATGTGCAGCCAGACCGGGACTCGAACCCGGGGCCACGGAATACCGTTCCGATGCTCTACCGACTGAGCAACCCGGCCGCCTACACATTTGCCCCCCGTTTAAATACTCAAGTTCTATACTGTGACATTTGGCGACCAACATGGGACCGTGATGGCATTATACTGGTTATTCTCCGACGCCTGTAATTGCTTATATATAAAAGTACCCGCTGAAATTCGAGGACGAATTTCAAAATGGTGGGGAAATATGTCACAGAATAGAACTTGAGTAATTAAACGGGGAGAAAATGTGTAGGCGGCCGGGTAGCTCAGTCGGTAGAGCATCGGAACGGTATTCCGTGGCCCCGGGTTCGAGTCCCGGTCTGGCTGCACATTTTCTCACCCTGTGACATATATATATATATATATATTTACTTGGAAATAATCTTTTAATAAGAACCCGCTTCCTAGTCTGATAAATAGAATAATATAATTACGTAATACATAAGTTTGATAATACACTAGTGTAAGAAAGCATTGACATTGACGTCGTTCATTTATTGGAGAGGTTGGGTGAATTTTCTTGGTCTATATTAGGTAAAGATAGAAGAAATTTTCGTGTTTTGATCCTGAAAAAGCTTACATGGGATAAAAAAATACTAGTTTCATTGCCTTTCCACAATGCATTTATTAAGTTCGTTGAATAGAATTGATAAAATGCTCGGCAGAGCCTCACATTTTATTATTTATTTTATTCAACTCATTTAATAAACTCAATATGAAAAGACACTTGTGTCTTCTATGTATTATTTTAATTTTGTTTGGATACTAAATTTAATATTAAATATGCACACGCTATAATGCACATTTTTAACGTGATGGTACATGCATGTTAGCGTGAGATAATCGTAAAACCCCCTTTAATGGTTTTTAATAACTACAAAAGGCAGATTGAGATTTAGACCAACTTGACTCAATCTAGCTGTGAAAGTGAGAAGTCAGTGTAGGTTGTTCTTCATTTGCGCCAAAGGATTTGAACGATTTTCTATATGATCTTAAAACAGGTGTAACATTACACACATTTCCATACAATATAGATCTATTATAAGAATAAGGAGGGATCAATTGGTTGCGTTTGAAAGTTTCAAATGTCATAAAGCTGAGATAAGTCACCATTCAACAAAGGTATACAGGTTTTTGTTGCGTAGATTGAGTTTTCTGTGAATGTCAACATTGGACGTGAGTCATCCGTGGATGGCTCAGCTACATATCGTTGGATGTTTGAGTGTCATCCGTGGATGATTCAGTTAATAGTAACATCCGTAGATGACTCAGTTAAAGTACAATAAACTGAGGTGAGCCATCCATGGATGGATAAACTCTGAAAGTGAGTCATTCATAGATGTCTCATCTACATAATAGTCGTTTGAAAGGAGTCATCCGCGGATATCTCAGTATGTCTCTGAAAGTGAGTCATGCAGGCATGGCACATCTATGAACGTGAGTCATGCAGACATGGCTCACCATGTACCTTTCTGATGGAAAACAAATAAGAACATAGTATGTGAGAATGTTTAGCAGGAAAATAGAATCAAATACAGTGATAGGTATATTTTTCCTATTTTATGACAAGAGTAGATGAAATATATACATGACGCCACATAAAAAAGCAAATATGAAAGCACCCGTTTTCTTATTTAAAAACCATATTCTGACTTCAGATAAGTCCCCGTGTCAAAGAAATTTTGTTGTCCAGACCATTTTATAGCAAACAAAAAATGAAAGTGTACAAATTAACTTTAAAAACGCTATACTGTTGCAAGTAGCGTACAGTCCAGTGTTTCGTATATATATATATCATAAACATTTGCGACTCTGGCAACAGTTGTAACAAAAATGTCATGCATTAACAATTGACTATTTGAAAAAAAATTTAGTGGACGCGTACATTTATACTGTGTTCCGCTTTACATGCATACAGGGTGTATTATTTTATCCTAATGCATAGTACTGTTCATACACATAAACTTGTTGATTTTATATTTACAAAAATAGAATGCAGTATTTGTATGAAATTTTGCCCAAATATACCGTTAAATATCTATTTAATTAAAAGTATTGTACGTTGAAATTATGCAGTATTCATACTGCTATTGCGAATTTGTGTTAAGGTGTCATTTCAAATATCTGCACTGTCTGTAAAGTTACATACTATCAATGTGTTATTCTAAAATTATTCAAAAGAAACATAATTATGTTTAAAAGCATGCTGCATCTGGTAATGGTGAAATCTTTAGGCCTCAAGTCTGTAGGCTGGTATATGGGTGGACGGATAGCTCAGTGGTTTGCACACAGGCCTTCCAATCCTGAGGTCGGGGGTTCGATCCCCGGCAGCTACTCGGGAATTTTCATAAACGCTTTTCAGTGTTACCCACCCAACTAGAGGTGTACTGGTCAGGAACCAAGGCAATCCTTGCGTGTATCAGTGCTATACACTGGGCACGTTAAAGAACCAGGCTGTCTATTCGCAACGAGCTAGGCTAAGTTAGCCGGACAAGCCTGTATCTGATTCCTGATCTCTCTGTCGTGGGGGCTTTGTCTCACTCTGTCCCTCTGGTCAGATCGCTTTGTGTCTGTACTAGTAGAGGATGAATTATGCGCCCTGTGTGGCTGCATTTGAACTATGTAAAGCGCCTTTGAACGTGAAATTGATCATGAAAAAGGCGCTATATATAAATCTGGTATAATAATAATAATAATATAATACTGCGCCTTTTAGGTCCTTTTTAATTTTTATTCGTCCTGTACATTCAATACTACTCATGGATGTTTTTAAAATGACGTCAGTAGTATTTTTACGCACGCGCACACAGTGATGTTGAAGTAACTACTACATAAATACGAGCCCGCCGGCTCAGTTCATTAAGAAGAGCAGAGTCTTAAGTTCGATCCTCGGGCGAGGCGTATGTTCTCGGTGACGATTTGATGAAATACATTATGTCTGAAGTCCTTTGTCCTCCATCTCTGAATGACGTGGGCAAGTTTACAGGTGCTTGCGAAGAAAAGGTTTGTGTACAGATGAACTTGCCGCCATTACCTAACTAAAATATTGTTGAAAAACGACATTTAACCAAAGAAAAATCAAACAAGCAAATAAACATATTCAAGATAAAATGAATGAAGCAATTTAAGCCGAGATTTCAGACTGTTCTTATCATATAACAGAAGGAAGGGAACGTTTTATTTCTTGATTATTTCACCCCCTTTAAACGACTGTACTTCCCCTCTTTCTTTTGGATCAAAACAAACAACCGGTCGGCCGAAGGTAAAAAATCGTCTTCAAACTCATTGTTTTGCTTTATACGGTGTGTGCATTTAAGCTAATTTGAACATAAATATGTGTATTTAGTGATGTAACAGATGAAACAAGTCACAAGTCATGTTTAAAAAAGGCTGACAAAATGTTGACTGATCGTGCTCCTTGCATGGAAAATCACTCGACCAAGTCACGAAACTGGTGAATGACGTGTTAAATTGATTTGCAATCCAATACTTCATGTTGTTTTCAAAAATATGCATGCAAACTCCATTTATAAATATAAATGAAATGTTGCATAGTGCTTGCAAGAAAATACTTTTTATCTAGATGGTAAAAACACTGTAAGCCGACCTGCCAAATGAACACTTCTTTGCGACTGACACTGTATTCCTCTTTGCGACTTAAAGAGCGATTAATGCCCTTTAAGGGACTTAGCATACTTTAGTTTGAGAAGCATAAGATATGCTGCACAAAAATATCTGTGAAACGAACTCCTTTTTGGTAATATTGTAGTAATTCATCTTAATTTAATCAAAATGTACCTCCGTTGAAAGAAGTACCTTAAAAATAAACCATCAGTTTTTATACATTTTAGAATTTTGCTTGTAAAATGTGGGTTTATTTCATTTGCTGAATGTATCTTCAGTAACGTTAGGCAAGTATCATGTTCAGTTTGGCGTGTTTATGGCAAAATATCAATAAAATATGTTTAAATATACATGTTTCTATTACAGGAAAGCCATACACGCGAGAATGTCATATTGGATGTCTATGGGAAAACATGTGATGATCTCTAACCTTCAGGAAGAAGCATATTTGTAAGATATATATTTTTTGTAAGCATATGACATCGCCACAGTTGTTTTGAAGTTACACATATCTGTTAATTGATATAAACTGTACACATTGGTGTATTACACGGGTGTTCAACAATTGATGCGGGTTACACATCTGTAACGACTGTAGAGGTAGGCAAGTGTGTTTCAATTTACGTCAGTTGCCGTTGTGCGTGAAAAACACAGTGGTGATTTCACATCTGTGCAACAATTGAAGTGCGTTTTGAGTGTGTTAAGATTGTAGTGGTAGGCAATTATGTTTCAGATGACATCGTTTTCCGTAGTGTGTGAAAAAATCTTAGTAGGGAATTACACGTGTGTGTAAAATCTGAAGTGAGTTCCGCGTGTGTTTCGACAATAGTGGTAGGCAAGTGTGTTTCTCTTGACGTCGCTTTCCGTGTTGTGTAAAACACAGTGGTGAATTACACCCGCATGCAAAAACTGAAGTGAGTTTCGCGTGTGTTCCAACTGTAGAGGTAAACAAGTGCGTAATGCCTTACATAGGTTTCTGTCGTGTGTCAGATTGATCACGTGACACTGTAGTGACTATCAGGATCAGTTTCAAAGTATTCAAAAGTAGAAACATTATACTTTCGACCCCCACATACTTCTACATTTGAGATTGTAGCCACAGGATGCATTTATTTTTAGTGTACGACCTCTAGAAAACAATTTAGTCAGTTTCAGGCGATAATGCCACATGAAGGGACATTCCGTGTGTCAGAATGATATTTTGATAACGTAACATATAATCACAGATAGTGCTTGACTCCCTTTTCATGCTATCATTGTTAAACTTATTGTTGAATTGCTGTTAATAAAAGGATTTGTGTCATTTTTGGCTGATCTGAATCCCAGCTTTACATAATATATCTTATAAAATAGTTAAAGGGAACCAGATATCTGTTAGAGCAAGTACTCGTTGAAAAATGCTATGTATAAATTTGGAGCAATCAGAAACTAGCTCTATAAGTAGTACGTATGTAAAGGTATAAATAGGTAGATGGATGACAGAAAGATAATTCGGTATCCAGCGTTCGAAAAAGACACATCGAGGATTCAAATAATAATTTATCATTATTATTATTATTATACCAGATTTATATAGCGCCCTTTTCATGATCAA
The DNA here is from genome assembly GCF_021730395.1 of Mercenaria mercenaria. NCBI lineage: Eukaryota > Metazoa > Mollusca > Bivalvia > Venerida > Veneridae > Mercenaria > Mercenaria mercenaria. Next base: position 2,706 of record NW_026462750.1, on the reverse strand, counting down.
TTTCACGTTCAAAGGCGCTTTACATAGTTCAAATGCAGCCACAGAGGGCGCATAATTCATCCTCTACTAGTACAGACACAGAGCGATCTGACCAGAGGGACAGAGTGAGACAAAGCCCCCACGACAGAGAGATCAGGAATCAGATACAGGCTTGTCCGGCTAACTTAGTTTAGCTCGTTTCGAATAAACAGCCTGGTTCTTTAACGTGCCCAGTGTATAGCACTGATACACGCAAGGATTGCCTGGGTTCCTGACCAGTACACCTCTAGTTGGGTGAGAAACACTGAAAAGCGTTTCTGAAAATTCCCGAGTGGCTGTCGGGGATCGAACCTTCGACCTCAGGATTGGAAGGCCAGTGTGCAAACCACTGAGCTATCCGTCCACCCAGTATCTTGATAGGGAAGTTATTGCAACTACACTATCAGGGCGGATAAATAATCAAAGAGAAGACGTTTGAAGCTCATAAACTTTAGAAGAGTTGCCCAATTTCAACAAGATTTCGAACTATAGGGCCTGTGAATAGGAGTTTTATCTTAATAGTAGTTGAATGCTTTAGATAATAGCCAATATATGCTCAGCTTCGGAAAGCTGAGACAGAGACCAAGAGTTTGGTAATCTACTGAGATATAAGGAGAGTTCAAACTTATAGAAGATTCAGCATTATTGGCGAGGTACAGCCAAGGCATCGAGGATGTACCTGTATGGTACTTGAATGCTACATATGATAGCATATAGGCGCTGAGCAACCAGGAGTCGGGGCAATTATAGATAGTTTAACTTCAAATAAGAGAACAGAGGCCGATAGGACTCGTATGTTAATAATTCAAAAACATTGTCTGACGGGAACTTCAACAAAAAGACCAGTCGAGTATAGAGTCTCCGGCCTATAGGTGTTTGAGCTTATAATCATAAATTGAAGATTGTTGGTTTGAAACATTTAGTGATTTGCCTGATTCCTGAAATTATTTAGCTCCTAATAGAAAACGAACCATTGGTACATGAATCTTTTGGCAAGGTAGCCAGAGGACATTTCTATATATGAGATATTTGTTATCAGCAACTGTACGTTTTAACAAAGGACATTCTACATCTTTGTCAGCTAGTCTAAGACATGGTCATCTTAGCGATTAAACCAATTCATTTTTTTTCGAGATACTTAACTCGAAGGCACTTCCCTGGGTCATATAACTGGTATCCTGATACCGTAACAATCCAGTGTATGTGTGTGTGAGTGTGTGTCGATCTTCACTAAACTGTAACAAAATGTTTTCACAAACAAGTTCACGACAGCGTTCGATCCAGAGCCAAATCACCAAAGGCAAAAATCGCTCTGTACACACTTGTCTGCATTTTAAGTCAAACATTTCTCATCCATTCTTCACCAAACTTGAACAAAATGTGTTTTTCAATACGTCCTCGGCCAAGATCAATAACTAGCCCAATAGGCATAGACACTTATGGCCCAAGATTAGCCGAAAAGTCAATCTGCACACAGATGCCGGTAATACATGTGTTGGTGCATGGTTGACACAGATACAAAATAACTCAGTTTAGGCAATTGGTAGGGACATGCGGTTTTCTCAAAAAACAGCTCTAGTTACATCGGTAAATTCGGCATTATTATGTTTGCAATACATTGGATTGATATGCGGTGCATCATCGCGTATAAGTATAGTGTCATATTTCTGCTGCGCCTGATTTTAAGGGTACACTGTTTTTGAATATTTAAAATTTCCTACGGTAGTTTTACATGCATGGAATGAAATAATGGCATATTTCAGTTTGTATCGTTTTATTCCATCAATAACTGTGCAGTTAAATTTGCCTGATTATATCCATTCAAACTGGCATAGCTACAGATGGAGACAAAGGTTGTGGTTCCAATAGGAACGCCGCAGCTGTCTTATGCCAAAACGTGTGGTTTTAAAGATGTCAACATAATGTCTTATTATGTTAGAATCTATGTTATCATATCAAGGAATGGTGTTATCTTGTGAAAATTGAGTCTTGCTATGCTTACTAGTCATGCTGTCTATTTAATTTGTTTGTTTTGTTTTGGGTTTAACGCCGTTTTTCAACAGTATTTTAGTCATGTAACGGCGGGCAGTTAACCTAACCAGTATTCCTGGATTCTGTACCAGTACAAATCTGTTCTTCGCAAGTAAATACCAACTTCCCCGCATGAATCAGAGTTGGAGGACTAAGGATTTCAGACACAATGTCTATTTCATCAAATAGTCACGGAGAACATACGTCCCGCCCGAGGATCGAACTCACGACCCCGCGATCCGTAGACCAACGCTCTTATCTACTGGGCTAAGCGGGCGGGCTGCTGTCTTCTTAAAATGTTGTGTTTACCTGTCAAAACAGTGTCTTATTTTGTTAAAAAGATATGATATAATGTAGAAAAAGACACAACTTGAGACTTGGTTATCAATAAAGGTATTAAATGAGAACATTATTTGGACACGCATATAAGAGTTAAGGTCATGTGTGGCAAATCTCCAAATTAACAAATGTTTAGATTTAAGGACAGAAATCCTTTAGAAATATAACGAAAAAGATTACGAATGTTTTGGTATGCACATGTGGCTATATATATACGAGTACACAAATGCGCACATTGTGTAAGTGTGCTAGTTATGTAATGAAAGACTGATTTCCCTTTTTAAGTAACACTTTTACAAATTTTGAATTATCATCTTT
>NW_026462749.1:0-73171 GCF_021730395.1 Mercenaria mercenaria | reverse complement strand
CCGCTTGTCCCACCAATTACCTTTCCTGTAACGTCACCAAACTTGAGACAAGGAGATGGCAAAGTTGGCTGAGAAATAAGTGTACTTGTAAGTGAATCTGCCAAGCAAGAAAAGAATATAATCAGATTAATTCCTTTAAACCAGGCATTGTTGTTACCTTATCGCAAGTCTTTCCTTCAATGATTTATATCATTATTGCCCTTTAGCATTACAGTATTTTCTTCAATTATGTGCTCTATATATTATTTCCAGCATTTCCTCCTTATGGTAACAGTCTTTTTCTCAAAAGTTCGTATTTGTATACCAGCCCGCTTATTTTTGTTTTATTTCATTTGAATCCCAGCTGATGTAAAATGTCAAAGGTTTCAACATAAAGCTTCACGAACGTTTAGACAGTAATGTCGCGAATTGTGTTTTGGACATTATTGAAACGGACTATGATATAATCAATCAGAGATGCATTGAAAATAAAATTGAAAAGAACAAGTTTACCCTTTAAGACAAGAAATCTATCAATATTTCTAAGCTATTGTTGTTGTTTTTTTCAGGAAGTATCAAAAATATTCTGTAGTTTGTCTGAGTAAAGATACTTAAACATTCATTAAATTACAGATTGTTTGAATCTTGCAATTGTGACAGATTGCAAAGAAATGTTTCAGATGGTGTGAACCCACAGTCATTTACACTTTGAAGTGGTGGATCTTTTCGTACACAAGACATTGTTGTCCACTTCAGGTAACGATCTGTCCCTAATCTGTACAACAATATTACCTCTCAACATTTTTGACACTTAAAGTTACAATATTTCCCATATTGATTTGTATCTCTATAGGTATGTTTAGGACATGCAATTGTTTTTTTAGGATTAAATTATCTTGAGCGATCAACATCTTATCTCGTGCGCACGACATCTTATCTTGAGCGATCAACATCTTATCTCGAGCGATCAACATATTATCTTGAGCGATCAACATCTTATCTTGAGCGATCAACATCTTATCTCGTGCGCACGACATCTTATCTTGAGCGATCAACATCTTATCTCGAGCGATCAACATATTATCTTGAGCGATCAACATATTATCTTGAGCGATCAACATATTATCTCGGGCGATCAACATATTATCTTGAGCGATCAACATCTTATTTCGTGCGCACGACATCTTATCTTGAGCGATCAACATCTTATCTCGAGCGATCAACATATTATCTTGAGCGATCAACGTATTATCTTGAGCGATCAACATCTTATCTTGAGCGATCAACATCTTATCTCGTGCGCACGACATCTTATCTTGAGCGGTCAACATCTTATCTCGAGCGATCAACATCTTATCTTGAGCGATCAACATCTTATCTCGAGCGATCAACATATTATCTTGAGCGATCAACATCTTATCTCGAGCGATCAACATATTATCTTGAGCGATCAACATCTTATCTCGTGCGCACGACATCTTATCTTGAGCGATCAACATCTTATCTTGAGCGATCAACATATTATCTTGAGCGATCAACATCTTATTTCGAGCGATCAACATATTATCTTAAGCGATCAACATATTATCTCGAGCGATCAGCATCTTTTCTCGGTCATCTTATCAATATCTATTAAGGACCTTTGTGTGAATTCAGATCATTAGTAAAAACATACGGCTGCCACCGTTTTTGTTTTATTTAGATTATACTTATAACCGTTTCACATGTTTGCAGGGTTAGACATTAAATACGGAAACTGATAAAAAAGGCAGCAAAAAATCAGTGATGATGCAAAGAAATAAATTTAAGTCCTTGACAAAAAAATAGTATGTAGGCTTCGCTATGGAAGCCTTGGAGGGACAATTGATTTCCGTACTTCCCACTTCTGACTTCTAACTTTTGCACTTCTCACTTCCAACTTCTTGACTTCCTACTTCCTACTTCTAACTTCACACTTCTGACTTCTAACTTCTCACTTCTGACTTCCAACTTCCCGACTTTCGACTTCTGATTTCCAACTTCCACACTTCTCACTTCCGACTTTTGACTTCTTACTTCCTTCTTCTAACTTTCGCACTTTTGACTTCTAACTTTCGCACTTCTGACTTCCAGCTTCCTGACTTCATATTTCCGACTTCCAACTTCCACACTTCTTACTTCCGACTTCCAAAAAAGGAAAGTTGGCAGTCAGAAGTGCGGAAGTTGGAAGTCGGAAATCAGGAAGTTAGAAGTCAGAAGTGTGGAAGTTAGAAGTTAGAAGTCAGAAGTGCGATAGTTAGAAGAGGGAAGTAATAAGTCAAGAAGTCGGAAGTAAGAAGTGTGGAAGTTGGAAATCAGAAGTCGAAAGGCAGGAAGTTAGAAGTCAGAAGTGCGGAAGTTAGAAGTCAGAAGTGCGGAAGTTAGAAGAGGGAAGTAAGAAGTCAAAAAGTCGGAAGTAAGAAGTGTGGAAGTTGGAAATCAGAAGTCGAAAGTCTGGAAGTTAGAAGTGCGGAAGTTAGAAGTCAGAAGTGCGGAAGTTAGAAGAAGGAAGTAAGAAGTCAAGAAGTCGGAAGTAAGAAGTGTGGAAGTTTGAAATCAGAAGTCGAAAGTCAGGAAGTTGGAAGTAGAAAGTCAGGAAGTTAGAAGTCAGAAGTGCGGAAGTTAGAAGTAGGAAGTAGGAAGTCAAGAAGTTGGAAGTGAGAAGTGCAAAAGTTAGAAGTCAGAAGTGGGAAGTACGAAAATCAATTGTCCCTCCAGGGCTTCCATACTTCGCCCATATATTAAACGATTTTCCTTGTTTTCCCTTAATTCATACATGCAACTTTTCTGCGCGAATTTATCAGTCGAACTGAAATTTGTTGCTGTTCTAACATGCAGTATGCATCATTGGTTATGTTCGTTTGATTTTGAAGATAGGATGACCAATTATATGCATTGCTTTCCCAATTGATGTGATAAACTTGTACATGTACCTGTGGGAAGTTTAAATAACAGCGGAATAGGCGGGACCCTAATTAACAACTTGTCCGTATGTTTTACTGATGACCTAAATGCACACACAAAGGGCCTTAATATATATAAATAAGATGTCGTGCGCTCGAGATAAGATGTAGATCGCACAAGATAAGATGTTGATCGCTCAAGATAATATGTTGATCGCTCGAGATAAGATCTTGATCGCTCAAGATAATATGTTGATCGCTCGAGATAAGATGTTGATCGCTCAAGATAATATGTTGATCGCTCGAGATAAGATGTTGACCGCTCAAGATAATATGTTGATCGCTAAAGATAAGATGTTGATCGCTCAGAATAATATGTTGATCGCTCAAGATAAGATGTTGATCGCTCAAGATAATAGGTTGTTCGCTCAAGATAATATGTTGATCGCTCGATATAAGATGTTGATCGCTCAAGATAATATGTTGATCGCTCAAGATAAGATGTTGATCGCTCGAGATAATATGTTGATCGCTCAAGATAATATGTTGATCGCTCGAAATAAGATGTTGATCGCTCAAGATAAGATGTCGTGCGCACGAAATAAGATGTTGATCGCTCGAGATAAGATGTTGATCGCTCAAGATAAGATGTTGATCGCTCAAGATAATATGTTGATCGCTCAAGCTAAAATGTTGATCGCTCAAGATAATATGTTGATCGCTCAAGATGATATGTTGATCGCTCGAGATAAGATGTCGTGCACACGAGATAAGATGTTGATCGCTCAAGATAATATGTTGATCGCTCGAGATAAGATGTTGATCGCTCGAGTTAAGATGTTGATCGCTCAAGATAATATGTTGATCGCTCAAGATAAGATGTTTATCGCTCAAGATGTCATGCGCACGAGATAATATGTTGATCGCTCGAGATAAGATGTCGTGCGCACGAGATAAGATGTTGGTCGCTCAAGATAAGATGTCGTGCGCACGAGATAATTTTATCTTAAAAAAAAAATAACATATGTCCTAAACATACCACCGTAATACTATATCATTGAGACATGTATATAAAATCACCTTCTTAACTAAAACGTGGTATCATAAATAGTAGGAAAAGAAAGTATCGGATTGCAGCAAATAAAGAAAATAAGATTTTAGACTGAGATAAGTTAAGATCAAATTTTAGACGTCATATATTCAAGGTCATATATTGTTCGTCTGTAAATATTATCGTAGATATAAGATTACAGTTTAAGTTGATTCTTTAAAAGTGTCATTTTCATTTTTTATATCCAATTAATCGCCATGAAATTCAAAATGCTACAATGTAGATTTCGTTGCATTGAGCCATCAGAATAAGTTAACAGTAAAATTCAATGATGACTAAATATTCTGAACTGTTTGCTTAATCTCATGTTAGCTATGTTTAACCATTTGAAAGCAAAATGTGTAGATATATACATATATGCAGCTACTATATTTAACATGCTACATGATTTCTTTAATGTTTTAAATAATTTTTACGTTAGGTGATAATCTACTACAGAAATGAAAGCATAAACTTTATTGAAACAATTTCCATGTTTAGAAAAATTATAATCATTTTCGTTTTAGTGCCGGGTTAGATTCTACGTCATGCCGACATAACTATATGTCATATTCTGACTCTCCAACTTCTCATGGTGGAGAAGGACCCCAGGTGCCGCTGCGTGTATTTTTACAATCACATTACCAGACTGGAACCACCAGCCTTCCTTAAGTCGACTAGATGTCTTCCCCAATTGAAATAATTCTACATTGAACCTTTGAATCGGTTTCTCTCTGTTTATCAAGTTCTGCTGTTCATTTACGCGAGCAGAACATTATAGTAAAAGATATAAAAAAAGTTTGACAATTTATAATTTATAATATAAAGCGTTAATATATATATATATAAAATATTTACCTTTTGACAAAACTGTCCACATAATTAATAAAGTTAAAACAGTTAATACTATTTTCCCCCTGACACGCATGTTTTAAACAACTTGGATATTCAATATTCATAGATTGAAAACAGACTATTCTACCTTTAACGGCTGACACGGTCAATGGTGACTGAACGGTAGTTTGATATGTAAACATTTTAATTAATATCATATGGGTCACATGCTGATAAAAAGGAACTTAAAACATACAGTAACAGTATTTAACAAGCACTTCAGAATTTCAAAAAGCTGCATGTGAACAAATTGATGCACGTGTATTAAATGTTTCTATTCGTTGTCGGGACAACTTATTTTTCGAAGTACAGTATGGATGTGACCATAATAAGAAATTTATTCCCTGACAACCTTTTCGGGAAAGGGATTGTAGTAAGCAAGTCTATTATCATAATATCTCCTCTTTTTTCAGCAAAGTTCATTAACCCTTGTTATCAACATAATCAGTTTACAGAGCATCTGCTTTAGCTAAGTACTTTTACAATGTCACTGTAAATTGAAATATCCTGGGAAAGTCCTCGGAATGTTCCGTCGTTATCTAACAGTTTCGTGTTTTATCTCAAAACCCTAAAATGTGTACAATCAACTGTTATTTTTATCAAAATTATAAATTAAGTATTGAGTTATACCGCCCAAGAACTAATTATAATGTAATTGTGAAACAGACAAGTAATAATTCCCATGAGTAACATAATATTTTCACACATTGATCATTTGTCCAAAGAATAATAAATCCAGCAGGCGAATATAAAATGACTACACTGCTATGGTAGCAAATAGGGCATTATTATGGCCCACACAACACTTAGGTGACTAATCCTATGCACTGAAACATGTGAAATTATGTCACTGATTAATCCAATTATTCATTGACAAAACGTCTAGGCGGTCGTCGTTTCCTTTGCAACTTTTGACGTGGTGCAAATACAGTATCTGCAGGTTTCGTCTGCGCCGGCTCATGACTACCTTGAACTACCCTGAACTTTGACACGTCTCGTGTAATTTCCTTTCCTCTGTGCCTGATTGTTAGCATTGAACCTTTCCTAGCAATGACAATGCCAGGTGTAGGGTCAAACACTGTCTCAAATTTGTTACGTTGTTCCCGTTTTAGTAACACACGGTCTCCAATTTTCAAAGCACTTGGCTGTGCTCTTCTGTTTTTGTCCGCATAAATTTTGTTTTTCGATTTTGACAGACTGTCCCTGTCGCGAACATCTGTGTCTTGCTTTTCAAATGTCGTTGATGGTAATTTCGTTTTTACTTTCCGATTGTACATTAATTCACTAGGAGCTTTTTGTGTTGAAGATTGTGGCGAATTGCGAAAATTCATTAGATATCTATTCAACGCTCTCTTATAATCTTGACCTGATGCTATTGCGGTTTTGACTGATTTTTGCAATGGTGCCATGAATCGCTCGACTATTGCATTACCTTGTGGGTGCAATGGAGTAATTCGTTTATGCTTGAATCCCGACTTATCAGCATATTCTCTGAAAGTACGACTCTGAAATGGAGGTCCATTGTCCGTTCTCAATACGTCTGGATATCCAAATATCGAAAATATTGATTCCAAACGCGGTATGACAGTTTCTGCGGATGTTGACCTGACTCTCTAAATATTGGAAAACGACTATAATCGCATATTACCACTAATAACAGGTATGGTCCGCAGAAGTCACAACTGACTTCAGAAAACACATCTCGTGGCAAAGGTGTTGGTTTTATCGGATCTGGAGTACATCCTGGTGATGCAGCTTGGCACACAATGCATGATTTGCATGCTTCTTCAACCATTTTATCCATATGCGGGAACCAACAATATTTCCGAAGTAATCCTTTGCACTTTGATTGGCCTTGGTGACCCTCGTGCGAAAGTAACACTGTTTGTTTTTGCAAAGTTTCCTGTATACAAAGCTGTGTACCCCGTAACAACACATATCCTTCATCTGATAATAGACTTGCTTACTACAGGGATGGATATGTTTTTTGAAGAAAATGTTTTGAGTAAATTCTATAGCGAGAATTCGAACCGATAAACATCTGATCTAGTAAACATAGTCTAGGCAAATATGTTCTATATTAGTCAATGTAGTCTACACGGGATAACTCATCTAAGAAATGCATGAGATGAAACGCTTTACACGATCATTCTTTGTCTAGCTGCACTACCTGATTTTGCTTTTTCTTGGGTTTAACGTCGCACCGACACAAGTATAGATCATATGGCGACTTTCCAGCGCTGATGATGGAGGAAGACCCCAATGTGTATGGCACGCCAATTGTCCAATAATTACGTGAACCCAGGTTCACGATTGAAAAACTAGGATTAACGATCGATAAAGTAGGTTTTTCGAACGTAAAACCAGGATTTTCGAATACTAACCTATATTTTCGAGCGAAAACATAAGATAACGGGCGTAAACCACAGTTTACGCTCGTGAACCCTTGTTTACATTCGATAAACTAGGTTTCTCGATTGAACTATGAATTTCGGTCGTTATCCTAAGTTCACGAGCGTGAACCTATATTTACGGCCGTAAACCTGGGTTCACGAGCGTAAACCATAGTTTACGAACGTGAACCTATGTTAACGACCGTGAACTTGGGTTTGCGACCGTTGACATGGGTTTACGATCGTTAACATAGGTTCATGCTCGTGAACATAGGATAACGACCGAAAATCATAGTTTTGTTCGAGAAACCTAGTTAATCGAGCGTAAACCTATGTTCACGTTTGTAAACTGTGGTTCACGCTCGTAAACCCAGTTTCCCGGCCGTAAACATAGGTTTTCGCTCGTAAACATAGGTTCACGTCCGTAAACTATGGTTCACGGCAAGCCAATTATCCAATAATTACGTTATTGGTGGAAAAACTAGGATTATCGAATACTAACCTACATTTTCGAGCGAAATATCGGATAACGGGCGCTAACTTTAGTTTACGTTCTTGAACCCATGTTTACGTTCGATAAACTAGGTTTTTCGATTCAGCAAGAACCTATGTTTACGGGCGTGAACCTGGCTTCACGAACATGAACCATAGTTTATGAACGTGAACCTATGTTTACGGCCGAAAATCATAGTTCTGTTCGAAAAACGCCTATGCAATTTCGTATATCCAAGTTCACGTTCGTAAACATAGGTTCACGTCCGTAAAAATTGATTTTACGGATCGCGGGGTCGCGAGTTCGATCCTCGGGCGGGGCGTATGTTCTCCGTGACTATTTGATAAACGACATTGTGTCTGAAATCATTAGTTCTCCACCTCTGATTCATGTGGGGAAGTTGGCAGTTACTTGCGGAGAACAGGTTTGTACTGGTACAGAATCCAGAAACACTGGTTAGGTTAACTGCCCGCCGTTACATGACTGAAATACTGTCGAAAAACGGCGTTAAACCCAAAACAAACAAACAAACAAACGTGCAACTTAGTTGTAACTTAGTAACAAAAGAGTCGTTCACGCTGTGGTTACTCAAAATAGTACTATATTTTTTGTAAAATCAGGTTTGTAAAATTCCGTCAACGACTTTTATAAATAAGTATTTCAAAAAACTCTTGCTGAACTTTTGGTTTAAGATATATTTTACAAAACGCAAACGTATTTCCTGAAAATATCTATATCATTCATGTGTAAAAATTTTCATCTGTTACAATAACATTTCATTAAATTAAATATTAACTATTTATTGTGTTACAACGGGCATGATAAATATTATATCCTCTTCAGAAATTGTTGAAAACTCTCAAATTGTCATTTTATCAATGTTTGTATAATTGCATACTAAACTTTAACCTACGCCAGGCTGAGTAGTATAGCTAGACTTTTCTTCGAATAGTCGGTCTTTTAAGATAAAAGCAAAAATTGATTTTGCTAATAGACACGTGCAACTTAGTTGTAACTTAATAACGAAAGAGTCGTGCACGCTATGTTTGTCATTTTAATTGACTGGTTTTAATATTTCATTACACGCCTACCGTCTGCTCATGAATTGTTCACTGATAACATATCGGGGAATGTTTTTCATTTTATTTAAAGCTTTCATATAAAATCTCTGCTATTGTCAGATATATTGCAAAATTCATACAGATATCAGTCTTTGTAAAACAGCTAGCCGTTTAATAAAACACCTAAAAGTTTCAGGCATCGTACATAATGTCTAATTTAGTGTACTTCTACTTCTTCATAATCAACATCAATTAATGCAAGTTCAATAACTCAAACATCAGTATTTCATTATTGTTACGATAGATTCACCTTGCCATACATTAATTTCACTTATAATGCATTTTAATAACAATAATGTTTTACTTGTTTTTGATTTTAATACCTTTGATACGTTTCTGTTTGATCTGATGCTTTGTTCTTTGTTTTTAATCTTGAAATGTCTTTCTAAAGGAATTTGTAAACCTTCTGTAAGTCTGTTAAATTTGATCCAAGAATTCTTTGTGTTTTCGGATGAAACAAAAATAAATTGTCAGAAATTCCTCTTATATACGCCGCCACTGTACCAAAGCCACTACGTGTTAAAATAAGTGTGTCACAAAGTGTGAGAATTAATTGTTCCAAAAGTGCTGTATACAATCCCTCACAAGCTTCTTCTGTAAAACGTTTTAACGTTCCTAGCCGATCCACATGAACAATTGTTCGATTTATATTGATATATGATTTAAACCGGGTTTCAGCATGTCTTTTTATATCCTCTGAATCAGAGGCAATGTAAATGACATATTTCCGGCCATCATCGTACCTTTCCAAAAACTCAAATATTACAGTTTCATTGGGTTTTCTTGCACGTGTATTATCTGCCGGAATACTCGGATTTTTCCCGATTCGAATATGGCTACATACTAAATGCCTCCCTAGTATTCGATTATCATAGAATTGTACGGCATCCTTTAATAGTCTTTGGTTTGGTTTAAACAGAGTATGCAGTACTAAATGCATTGCTTCTTCATTTGTAATATTCATCAACCATTTTAATCGTACTTTAGCTTGTTTGTTTTCTCTTACCTCATTAATTGCATAGGCGTTAAATCGTAAAACTACAACTTGTTTTGCCCAGTTTATGTCAAAATCAAAACTTTTAATTTGATTCAGAAATTTCTTTGTATTTCCAATATTAACATAATTAAATTCAATAATGTTTTTCTTCGGGACAGTCTTCAGAAAATTGGTACACATTGACCAGTTATAAATATTTAACAAGAGAAAGTTGTTTAAATCGCACGGACTTGTCATATCGACGACGAAAGTTCTATTTGTAAGTAATGCTAAGAGAAAAGAAGACACAATTCCTTTCTGACGGTCAGCCAAACCTCCACATAAACCTGATGAATCACATTTGTATACTAAAAACCTCTGACTACGGCAGTTCTCTACACTAAGGGGTTTTATAGTCTGTAGATTTTTCTCTTTCAACAAACGGCCGCTTTTATAAACTATGTCCTTTGTAATAATATGTTTGTTCCAGACATGTTTTTCAAAATGTTTTTCAGTAGATTCTTTCTTGCAGTTTATATGCTGATTTCTGATTCTGGTATTAGATACGTCAAGAACGTTTAATACCAAAAAGATAACGAACACAAGCAAACCTGTAAAAATCTGAAAAAGATAAAAAAAAAAAATTGTTCAATAATAGAACGTGTTGTCAAACGCTTCATAGTCGTTCTATTTTAATCTGACTATATGCCTTTAGATGTATATTTCAGAGTTTAAATCTGAAAACTTTCACCAGCTATTCATACCATAAAACACAATGTAAGACGTACAATAAATTGTCAACGTATATGCTTAACTTTATGATACGTAATCGATTGATTTCTTAGTTTCCAGCTATTGACCTTGATGTTGTTTTTGTATTATACCTTTTTACACCGTTTAAATCTTTTCTTTGATTGCAGGGCACTGTTGCCCCGTTTCCTGACACTGTATATAGTTTCATGACTCCAGGTCAATTATATATTTAAGATGTTTTGTTAAATTTAACGTCACACCGACACATTTACAGATCATATGGCGACTTTCCAGATGTCCACGGCGGCGGAAGACTTCAGATGCACCATGGACATTATTTCATCACGGATGGGCACACTGGTAGAACCGACGACCATCTGTAATTATAAGCAAGCTGGATCGCTTCCCGCATGCTGTGTTCTAATTTTTAAAGAATATACCTGCAAGTGTAATGCATAATGTGCCATATGCATCATATGTCATATCATGTAGCAAATTTTGTGGAACAACTATTCTAAGTTTGAATCAAATTCTTTGGCAATTAGTAAAATAGAGCAAAAAAGCATCACAACTTTCACCTGTTTTACAAGGTAAAACGGGAATAACCAAAACAATATTGTTGCCAGAGTTATAGCCCTTGTGTCATATCATGTGGAGAATGATATGGAATAACCATTTCATCCATTTAATAACAACAGAGATATGGTGAAAAAGTATTAAAATTATACTGAAATTGTAAATGTTTGTGACTCAGTTATGACCCTTGTGTCATATGATGAGGACGATAACGTTGAAGAACTATTTTAAAAATAAATCAAATTCATAAAATGATAACAAATTAGGATAAAGAAATCTTGATATCACTAGACAAAAAAAGTCAAAATATTAATCAAATACCAATATCACTGTTTTTATATGTTAGCATTCAAAACATGTTAGCGTTCAAATGTTTCTAAAACTGTAAACAACAGTTATCAGCTTATTTATTCCGACGGTTCAGAAAATAAAATGACTTTTATTCAAGCAATTTAAACAAAATACAATGCTAGAATTGAAAAACAAACCAGTAAGATCCTTTTCAGCTTCAACGGTCCAATTCCAGCCATTATTTTTATTATTTTATTTTTTGTAGACGATGCAATAACATGCTTTACTCATCGATGGAAACTAACATTCACGTTAAGATAAGGCTGTGCTATAATGTAATACTGTTGTAAAAGTAAAATGAGCCGTGCCATGAGAAAACCAACATTGTGGTTTTGTGAACCAGCATGGATCAAGACCTGCCTGCGCATCCGCGCAGTCTGGTCAGGATCCATGCTGTTCGCGTTCAAAGCCTATTGTATTTGGAGAAACCGTTAGCGAACAGCATGGATCCTGACCAGACTGCGCGGATCAATGCTGGTCGCAAAGCCACTATGTTGGATTTCTCATGGCGCGGCTCAAATATCATCATCGGGAAAGCACACTTTCCTTGACAAAATCAATAAGAAGAGCCTTTGAAGCATATATGGCAGCAAAGTAAAATAATGACATTCTCAGATCGATCGAGTCAGTTCATTACGCTTAATGAAATATGCATAATCTCTCTCTCTCTCTCTCTCTCTCTCTCCAGGACCGGCTAAAAAAACAATTATCCAATTATTATTATCTACAAAATAGTTGACAGCATTAACAGTGTTCTAATAAACTCCTTGATTCCAAAGCCCGGTCTGTTCGGGAAATGAATATGATTTAAAATGCTTTTCGCGGTCATTTCTGAATAAGTTGACATAAATAAGAATATGTTTGAAGGATTGTTCCTCAAAATAGAGAAAACAACTTTGAAATTCATGTTATAAACATTTATCAGTTTAACACCAAAAGTCAGTCTTAAGGTATCTTTCAAACAGCAAAATTGTCTTTTAGAAAGTGTGCAATTAAAACCTTCATTTGTACTGCAAACACGTAAATTTCTTTCATTTAACAATATGTAAATAATAGTCCATTTGAGTTTGCGATTTACAATCTGGTAATTCCATTACAACACGCTTTTTTAATAATGAATTTTAATAAACGAAGACGAATTGTTCACAATGATGATATAAAACCTTTAATAATTACCACTGTTTTATTTTGACCAAAATGTACACTTTTTTTCTATGTCAGGAAACAGCAATTATGCATTAAATACTTAAGCATAAACATATCTTTGTTGAAAATGGCTACTTTAATTCAATTCAATCATTTAAACAGTAATGTTTCGATAGCCCAGGAACATTTCGTATGCACGCCCTCCAGATAAACGTTAAGTGGACATTTAGAAATACCTTAAATCAACCACTCTAAAACCAATAGATAATTTAACCTTGTCCTTTAAATTCAAAGTGTTCTCTGATGAATAATTAAACATTTTCTCTGAAACCAATTTAGACGCAAGACTGTTCTAGCATAAAATTGATGCTTTGTCGTTTTCAGAGCATGTGACCAAAGGAATGTAAGTGTACGTTAAAAGAGATTCTCGCGCGCACGCGTTGTTTAAACACTTTCTTAAATTCTGCGCGATCCATGATAAATCATTAACATATAAAAACTGTTCTATATCTACGGTGTTCCGTTTGGACAATCGTGATTTTTTATTTAATACTCAATCGCGATGCACGATGGTCCGATGACGAAAATTCGATAGCTCGATGGCACGATGATGAAACAACGATGGTAAGATGGTGAAATGTGATGGCACGATGACGAAATCGCAGTGGTAAGATGGTGAATGTCGACGTAATATCGCGTTTTCATGATCGTACCATCGCGTTTTCACCATCGTATCATCGTGCCATCGCGTTATCATCATCGTACCATCGTGCCATCGCGTTTTCACCATCGTACCATCGCGTTTTCACCATCGTGCCGTCACGTTATTACCATCATATCATCGCGTTTTCACCATCGTGCCATCGCGTTATCACCATCGTACCAACGCGGTTTCACCATCGTACCACCGCGTTTTTACCATCGTACCATCGCGTTTTCACCATCGTACCATCGCCTTCCGGTTAAAAATGCGTAGTTCCGTACACTTGTATTTTTGTCAACAATAGATGAATATATCTCAATGTATTTTATAAGAAGAAATTTACAATTTAGATTCTGCTGTTTTGGAAATTGTTTTACAGTGCTCAGTTCATTAAAACTGTGTAAAATCTTCAAGGCCACATCCTTTGTATTTTATTATGCATGAAAGTAAATAAAAAGCTGGGTGTAATAGTCACATGATATTATTCAAACTCAGCTTATTCTTATTAGGATGTAGAAGGTACATAGTGCAATGTGAAAATGAGATTGTATCAAGCCTGTATTTTACTGACACATATACCGTACCACTGTGCATGACCACCGGAAGACGATGGTACGATGGTGAAAATGCGATGGTACGATGGTGATAACGCGATGTACGATGGTGATAACGCGATATACGACGGTGAAAACGCGATGACACGATTGTGAAAACGCGATGATACGATGGTAAAAACGCGATGGTACAATGATGATAACGCGATGGTACGATGATACGATGGTGAAAACGCGATAGTACGATGATGAAAACGCGATATTACAGCGACATTTCAACATCGTACAATCGCATCATCGCGATTTCATCATCGTGCCATCGCGTTTTCACCATCGTACCATCGTTGCTTCATCATCGTGCCATCGCACCATCGGCGTTTTTGTCATAGTACCATCATATACCGGTATCGTGGTTCAGGATTCAAGAAAAAGTCATGATTGTCCAAACGGAACACCGTATATATCGGGTGGAGCTGACATTCACGCGTATTTCATGAACATTTAGTAATATTTATTAAGGTGTAATATAACCCAAACAGGATTTGTTATGAATAAAGTCATTGTTTGGAGTTCATGTGCGAAGGTTTTTGTACCGTGAGGGTGCAGACTGACGTATAATAACAGGTATCTGAACGACAAAGGTTATTTCTTCAGGAAACAAAGTCACTGTTTCTGACATATTATTTTGAAACTAGCGTGCATGAGATCAAGGATGATATGCTTTATCCTTGAGACATATTCACCACATATTTTCTTTGCCTATTTGTGGTTTTCTATTCTAGCGAGCCGGTGTGAGACAGTCACTAAATATTTTGTTTGCCTGTTTGAGATGTTCTTTTCTAGCGTGCCGCTATGACACGTGACCTGATGTCGTAATAATCGTGATGAACTTACAGTGATTAAGTTGTAAAATTACACGAAACTCGGTATAGTTTGTTTAATAGGAACAAAAGTCGAGTCATGTTATATATTCATTTATTCAACTTTTTACACATTTTTTGTCAGAAAAGCGTTGACACCCTTTACGTTAACCAATTCCTCGGGAATATTCAGATGTTATAACACGTACCAATTACTTTATCCCTACATTTCAACTGAGCAACACTGCTCACTGTTTTACGATCGCACAATCGTACGAAGTTCGTACGCAAAGGTTTTGGCAAACTGGGCCCTGTTAATACGTTAATCTTAATGTTTTGGCATTTACTATTCATGCCTTTTTATAACTTTAAAGAATTGTAAAATAGTTTGTCATTCCGGGGTATCGCACATAATCACATGTATTAATTCCGGAAAATCGGATATAATATAGAAAACGTTTGTAGTTTATATATATTCCTGAAAAATGGTATGCAACATGAATATTTATTCCTGAATTATCGGAAATAATGTGATATAATTGTTTACTCATGCTGAAAGAAAAACAAAAATTACACTCCCGATATCGGAAGTATTATAAGATTCTTTCACTGATTGTAGGTGCAGATGGGAATATCCGGCCTCGAGGGTAACTGTTTAGGCGGTAACGAGGCTCCCTGCCGAGTGATAGAATCTTTTTCTTGCATACCGATTTCAAGAAATAATAATAAAAATAAAATCGATCCAACGGCTTTCTTTTTAGAACTATTTCTTATAGCAGTGTATTTAAACAAAGCACGGGAAACCAACGCCCGTAAACAGGAAAGACGTCATGACGTTTCAAAACAAATAACAATGTTTAGTTTCGGTTTTGTTTTATCAGTTTCAGCGTAACGTTATGCATTTTTGATAAAATAACGTGATTTGAATCGAGAAATATACTATCAGGAACCAATAGGAACTGTCAAGGTACTGAATTTTTATTCCGTTTTTTAAATAAAATATAAATTACTACATAAATCTTCTACATATATGTAGTTCGTAATACGTCATTTACAGCATGAGAGTCATCTTACACCCCGGGGTGTAAGATGGTTTTTTCCAGCACCGGTAAAAATAACGGAAATCCCCGTCTGGTATGCAAGAAAATTCGTTATTCACATATACCATGAATTAAAAACAGGATAGATAATCGTTAATTGGTAAATTATGGACGACGGAGTTGGCTCCTTTTCGAATAATATGCACCATAGAAAATACTGAAGATTTCTATGCTACTTGTGTAACTTAAAACAAACAAAAAAAAAAGAGATTTCCGCGCTAAGTGACAATAATACCTCGTTAGGCTTAATTTCAAAATCAGACGAGCTAAATGGAAATATTATCTGTACAACAAGTTGGTGTCGCTTTTTGAAAGAACAAAAACGGAAATAAAACAGCCCGAAATACCGACCGCAGCAATAAGATAAGATAAGATTTATTTTGAGTTGGCAAGACTACAATAATTAAACTAATTACTAGATAAGAAGATATTAACCGGCAGCACTGTTTGTCTCAGTGTGTTAAGAATACGTGATTGACTACTGCATCATCGTTGCCATATATGATAATACATGTATTTGAAGGTTCTTACATAAATGTGAAAAGGTTGAAGTGCGTAGTTCCAAAATAAAATCATTTAGGCCAGACAACCTTTAATTATCGGGTAACAGCATACGCGACATGGAAGCACTAATAAACCTGCTAAAAAGTATGATACAGGCGATATATATATACACGTAAGAAGCGTTCGACAGAGGGCACAGCATACGACCGGGTCCCTTTGTTTCAGGAAGTGAAAGAAGATTGATTCGATGATTCGATCACTACTATGTACAATACACGCAAGTGCTTAGCCTAAACATTGACAATGATTTTATTCAAGAGCAAACCGCTGTTATATATATTTTTATACGTCTGCCCTGATTATTATAATATGAAACAGGTAGGTAGACAATAATATATATAATATATATAAGACATAAAAAAGAAAAAAGAAACACATCAAATGGGTTTCCTCTATATATATTTTTGTCTGCCTACCGGATTCGTATTATAATCACCAAGGCAGACATATAAGAAATATATATAGAATTTATATATGTTATTTCGATTCTATATATATTTTTTATTTATTCGATTCTAACACGTTATCAAGTATTATAATCTACATCTTTAAGATATTCTCCAAATATTTGCCCGTTTAGTGAGCTTTTCTTTTTCCAGCGCGCCGCAATGACGCCTGGCGCGATGACGTAATAATTTGTAGGGATAAAGCACGTAATCTGTATAATCCCGAGAGATTGGTGCCCCAGCATGGTAGGGTGAGGTTACCAATTTATCATGAGGGATTCCGAAGATGTTTAACACGAAATGAAGGTGCGCGCGCTAACGCTATTCTAGCATAAAACGTTAACGCTGAAACTGATAAATGAATACATTGTCACTCGGCGTCGTTAAATTTTCATGAAATGCGCGAGAATATCTGCGTTATTTTTTACGTTGACGTCATTTCTGAGTCATCCGTTTTTAAACCGTAATACGTTTACGCAATGCCACGGAATACGGAATAAAGAAAAGCTGTTTTAAAAGCACGTGAGCGCGAGAATCTCTCTGTTAACACACTTTTTCTCTCCTGTGAAAACTCACCCGAATAGTTTCAAGAACAGCGGTTTTATGCTAGAATCTGATTTCAATACAGTGCATGTATTGCGTGAAAACTCTCAGTTTCAGTCTTATCTTTTTAATACGGAGTTAAATATGTTGGTGTTAGAATGTGCTCTTACGTAGCAGGAATTTGTTTGCATATCCACATACTGATTTATTTGAAGGACTTTTGTCACAAACATGTGTACAAATGTTTACTTAATATATGTAAAAAAACATTACGTTGAACAATCGCTTTCAATAGAACTATAGAAAATGTTTATTATGAGTACACTTTTCACAAGTTCTTCAGTATTTCATTTTTTCCGATTTCATCGTTCATTTGCTCACTGAATGGTTTCGTCTCTCTTCAGTAACACGACCTGTCTCTAACAAGTCTCGAACCTATTCAGGCCTTAGGCTAGAGCAGCCCGTTATGTATTTGCCAGGAAGTAAAAACTAATAGTGTGATAACAAATAAATATGATCATGAGCATTTTCATTCTTCAATTTAAACTGTTTTTCAATAATGAAAACATTATAACAATACATCCTCTGCGTTTTATTGATGTTTTACTACATACACGAATTCCGTGCGACATTATTTTAACTTCGGAAATATTTTCTTAGATTCGCAACCTACAAATTTTGAGAACATGTCATGACCAGCAAATGACCCCTATTGGTTTTGAGTTCAGTAGAAACAGCTTTTTAATCGTACAAAATACGTACGAAGTTCGCATGAAAAAAAAACTTCGTACGCAGTTGTGTGAAACAGGCCCCAGATCTGATCAATCTTGTCCTTTATCAAAATATCATGTAAATCAGTTTTTGTTGTTCTTGGGTTTCACGTCGCAACGATATAGTAAGAGGCGACATTCCAGCTATTGATGGTAATTTAAGACCCTAGGTGACCTTCCGTGCACTTTATTTTATCACGGGCTGTAACCTGGGTGGAACAACCATTGTTCCATAATCCAGTTGGATGAATTACTCACGTGAAGAATTCAACGCCACATGAGAGGCTCGAACCCATATTCGGCAAATGATTCAAAGTAAGCGACCGTAACCACTTGGCCACTGAGTCTCTTATCTTACATTTTTTTATATCTCTTTTTTTTTTTTTTTTAATTCAAATGCCTTGAACAAATATTAACACATGAAAAACGCGACAAAATCAGAAACTCACATTAAATAGGCAGAGAAAATGTGCAGACTTGTACATTACTTGATTCCCTCTGAACTCCATGCTACGCTTTAACCCGACCATTTATAAACATGGGCAGGCAAAAGTTCTTCACAATTCCAGGCAAGAAATAGGCACAATCTTTCACACTTGTTTCTTGTTTTCTATTTTTGTTTCTATTTTTGTTTTCTCTCAATGTAACGCCTCTCGGATCTCGGTTTATAAATACCTTTTTCCAGTTGTCAAGAAATAGATAGGTTCACAACATCTTTTTTTATTTTATTTTATTTTTAGCTTGACTAGTCGAAGAATAGGGGACCTATCCTAATCGCCCCGGCGTCGGCGTTAGCGTGAACGTCACACAAATGTTAAAGTTTGCGTACCACCCCAAATATTTTCAAAGTCCATTGAGATATTGCTTTCATATTTTGCATACTTGTTTACCATCATGACCCTATCCTGTAAACAGGAGCAGACAACTCTACCAAGCATCTTGACTGAATTATGGCCCCTTTTCGACTTAGAATATGCTTATTGTAATGTTAAAGTTTGCGTACCGCCCCAAATATTTTCAAAGTTCATTGAGATATTGCTTCCATATTTTGCATACTTGTTTACCATCATGACCCCAGTCTGTAAACAGGAGCAGACAACTCTATCAAGCATTTTGACTGAATTATGGCCCCTTTTCGACTTAGAATATGCTTATTGTAATGTTAGAGTTTGCGTACCACCCCCAAATATTTTCAAAGTCCATTGAGATATTGCTTTCATATTTTGCATACTTGTTTACCATCATGACTCCAGTCTGTAAACAGGAGCAGACAACTCTGTCAAGCATTTTGACTGAATTATGACCCCTTTTCGACTTAGAATATGCTTATTGTAATGTTAAAGTTTTACTCATAGCTTATATTATACTATCAAGCACTGAGAATAGTCGAGCGCGCTGTCAACTGACAGCTCTTGTTTTAAAAATGTTTTAGAAATAAAATGACATGTATAGTATAAATAACAGATATATTAATTAAAGTAAGCTATGCTTACCCGTCTCTTGTAATTCTGTTAAGAATGGTATATGTATTTTAATAAGATTTTATTATGTTTTATTGTGACATGCATATGATGAGATGTAAATATACTATTGAATTGAATTGAATTGTATTTTACCTGACGTCATCTACCGTGTGAGTTATAACAGTTGTACGGTCGCGGACGTGCTACAAAGTAGACCTATATAAGACAGATGATAGTGTGGTCAGGAACTGTTTCTCTTTGGATGAAATGAGACATGAATATGTATTATTCTGCGTTCGTGCAAAATAAAGGGAACAGTCGAGGGGTATGATAAACTTTGCATTATTAGGTAGGAGGGGCAATCGGGGAAATATCCGGACTTAAAACTCTTTTTCCAAAAACCATTAAATATATTTTGAAATTCTTTTTAGATTTTTTCCCACACACCTTTGTCTATACAGTTCTGTCATCTTCGTGGGAGCTTTCCTATTCCCTCAGCAAACCATGAAGTAGACCTATATCTAAGTTTGATTGAACTAAACGGATTTACTTCAGTGTTGTTAACTTTCAGTATTCAGATGGGAATGTCCCAAATGCAGTCAAATGAAATACATAATGCTTTAGCAGGACTACCGTTATAAACAACAGCGGTAATATTCTGCCAAATGTTACTATCGTTTATTCATATTTTAGCAATTTAAAGCCACATCTGTGACCGCGGCCATTATAAGTAGTTACTGAACAGCTTCCATGGTAATTTTCCCTGTCAATGTATTGGTAAAATAATAAAATATTCGTAAATGATTCGTTAATAATTGCTTTTAGAATATATTTTGTATGTATTGAACGTAACTTAGCAAAATAATAGGACTACTTTAGACTGTGGTAAAGAAAAGTGAAACACCTTTCACACCCACCTAGCACAAGAGAAATTCTATATTGATCATATTAAATAGATTCCATAACTCTGAACGATCAGAAGTATTTACAACGGCAGTTTTGTGTTTGACATGCCATGCCTTTAGTTACCAATGTGTGTATAAGACATTAAGTAAGCTGTCGGGACTGCTTTTACGAATGCTGTCCTATAACCTTATAACATAGAAGGGATGAAGTGTCTGAGAATGTTTGCCAAATTAACTGCTGTAAACACACAAACGTTGTAAGATTGGTTTCCAAATACGTTTGCCTCGTAAAATAAAGTCATTATTATTATTATTATTATTGTTGTTGTTTTTGTAGGCGTTGCTGCACTATGTTCCTTTATTTGTACGTTTTATCCTGTCTACATGATTTAAACTGTCCATGGTTTTACCATGTTCTAAACTATATACATACGTTGTTGTATAGTTACGAGGCAGCGTCCTTGAAACGTTGCATTAACGTGAAAATTGCAAAGTATCACAATAATGTACGGGATGTGTGGAAGTTCGCCCTCATTTGCAGAAAAAAATATGGAAGAAAGGATAAAACATGATAGTTTTGTTCCAGTTACGACAACATTTCCACCTGACCTTAATGACCTTATGCAGTTAATTGAGTGTGATTAGAAGAGTCCGTGTATACTCAGTATACTCAGTATATTGTAAATGCGGTGATATTAAAATGAATTTATGTGTAAATAGATGTACGGTGTTCCGTTTGGACAATCGTGACTTTTTATTTAATACTAAACCGCGATGCACGATGGTACGATGACGAAAACGCGATGGCGCGATGGCACGATGATGAAACAACGATGGTACGATGGTGAAAACGCGATGGCACGATGATGGAATCGCGATGGTGCGATGGTACGATTGTGATATGTCAATGTAATATCGCGTTTTCATCATCGTACCATCGCGTTTTCACCATCGTATCTTCGTACCATCGCGTTTTCATCATCGTACCATCGCGTTTTCACCATCGTGACATCGCGTTGTCATCATCGTACCATCGCGTTATCACTATCGTACCAGCGCGTTATCACCATCGTACCATCGCATTTTCACCATCGTACCATCGCCTTCCGGTGGTCATGCGCAGTGGTACAGTATATGTACAGTATATGTGTCAGTAAAATACAGGCTTGATATAATCTCATCTTCACATTGCACCATGTACCTTCTACATCCTAACAAGAATAAGCTGAGTTTGAATAATACCATGTGACTATTACATCCAGCTTTTTATTTACTTTCATGCATACATAAAATACAAAGGATGTGGCCTTGAAGATTTTACAGTTTTAATGAACTGAGCACTGAACATTTTGTAAAACATTTTGCAAAACAGCACAATCTAAATGGTAAATTTCTTCTCACAGTATACATTGAGATACATTCATCTATTGCCGACAAAAATACAAATGTACGGGACGACGCTTTTCTAACCGGAAGGCTATGGTACGATGGTGAAAACGCGATGGTACGATGGTGAAAACGCGATGGCACGATGATGAAACCACAATGCTACGATGACGATAACGCGACGGCACGATGGTGAAACCACGATGGTACGATGATGATAACGCGATGGTACGATGGTGAAAACGCGATGGCACGATGGTACGATGATGAAAACGCGATGGTGCGATGGTGAAAACGCGATGGTACGATGATGAAAACGCGATATAACATCGACATTTCACCATCGTACCATCGCACCATCGCGATTTCATCATCGTGCCATCGCGTTTTCACCATCGTACCATTGTTGTTTCATCATCGCGCCATCGCGTTTTCGTCATCGTACCATCGTGCATCGTGGTTTAGTATTAAATAAAAAGTCAATATGTGTGTTTTACGGACGAGGTCAATATCATTTTTACAGGTCCGTAAAAACAAACGTTGACTTCAACATAAGTCAATAATTGTATAATATACAATGTAGGTTTATAATAAAACGTTTACTTGCATGAAATTACAAGAAAGATTTCCCCGTAAGTTTGCCGGTGCTTGAAAAACACTAGCCTTACACCACGGGTGTAAGATGACTCTCTTGGTGTAATTCTTTCGTATGCTTCTGTAATAAATATTGCATAAAAGAAAACCATGCAGTTTACTTTTAATTAGAGGATGCAAGAAAATGAACCTGTTTCTAGTGCTCGCGTAACTGTTTTTCAGTAATGAGGCTCTCCCTAGACAGTTACACAATGTACCCCTGCGCCATATATTTCCATTCGCACGTTCAATCAATGTGTATTGTATTATTCTAAAAACAATTATTCCTGTTATTTAAAGTATGATATAATCAAACCTTCATACCTGTATACCGTAACTTTAAATGCATTTTATTAGAAAGCACTGTTGCCTTGAATTTGGAGCCCTAATTGGAGTTATCATATGTGCTCATTTAAGCTCAATTATTCGGAAAATCGTAAGATCTGTTGTACTCAACCGAATGGCAGCGTCGTATGGTCCGTTGGTGTAACACATTGCTTAAACTTTTGTGTGAAAGTTCATATCCCAGTAACTGTCGTATGTTATTGGATCAAAACTTCACATATTTCTTCATAATCATCAAACATACTGCAATAAATAAGTTTAATAACACGTTGTTCAATTAAATTACAAAATATGGCCTTTTTCGAGTACGAAAAAAAGGTAAATTACTGGCCTTTTTTACCTAGCTAATTCGGTTAAATTTCTGTGCGCAATTGACTATCAAGCTATATATCTCAGTAACGGTTGCAACTTCGCACAAGACATCCATCTCGTCATACGTATTTACATACCAAAGTTACAAAAGACTTGTTTGAACTTAATTCAAATTAAGGTTCTTATTCATTCGGAAAGTTTGGTTGAAGATTTGCATGAAAGTTTTTACCATTGTCATAATAAAATTTCAGTTTGTAATAAATTGAAATGATTCAGTTATGTAAGTCTTGACAGGTTATAGGCCTTGTACAACTTAGAAGCTGTCGAAAAGTCGAGAGCACTGTTTCATTAACAACTCTTGTTAGTTAGGCTATAACCATATTCCAAGTCTATTACTGAAATATACTTGTATATTACATATATGTAATACGTATTGTCTAACTAAATATTCGATTTGTGAAGCGTAGAAGACACCTTCAAAATGCAGGTATGAAACAGATTGACCCTGTGCGTGACAAGTCTTGCATACAAAATGGTGTGGCAAATGATTTAAAATATGTTGTGAATAAGAAGATGCTCTTCCATGCAATTGAGAAGACATGGAATACATTCTGGAAACGCATTTTGCATATAGCCGGAGGTTGGCGGAATGTTTCTTTTCCTACCCGTATTAGCTTAGGAGAAGCATTCACTAAGAAAGGAGAGTATTGATC
Organism: Mercenaria mercenaria; assembly: GCF_021730395.1. Taxonomy (NCBI): domain Eukaryota; kingdom Metazoa; phylum Mollusca; class Bivalvia; order Venerida; family Veneridae; genus Mercenaria; species Mercenaria mercenaria. The sequence continues at coordinate 49,181 of NW_026462749.1, read as the reverse complement.
AATGAAAGGTGAAATTGGACAAGTATTGTTGAATTTTGTAGCCATGCGAGAAGTGTTTTGTTTGTTAGGAGCCCTTATCAAGACTGATTTCAGGTTGGCTTGACAAATTCTATTCAGCAAATTCCCATTACTGGAAATCAGTAGGAAAACACATTGTAAAAACACAAAGAAAAACTGATGTTAACTGTGGTTATAACGTAACATTTGCGGAAATTGTTAATTATACTGTACATACATGTAATGTTGTATCTTCACCATGCATTGATAGACATTTTCAATCAAGTTATCTGCATTGCTTGCCATGTAATATTTCGTTTGATTAAATTTGGCAAATACGAGTCTATCAAAGAAGATACATTCGTCTTCTAGATGCATCAGATTTTCAGAGAAAATAAAATTTGATGATTTTGAAAACGGCGCCGCAATGGACACTATAAAGGACCCCGTTTTTTGTGTGTTTTCTCAGAAAAAAGGGGTAGCTGAATGTGAAATGCCAATTGGCTTCGCTTTGTCCAAAGTTTGGAACAGGCTTCAAAGTCGAGGATTTATTAGTTTTGAATTTAATTTTCCGTATAAATCTAACGTTTCAAGACAGCAATTTCAATCAGCTCTCATAAATGCGTACAACGGGAGTAAGTCAGAACTCGAGCAACTCTTGTATAAGTATTTAGCTCGCTTTCTAAATCATCAGTAACCTTAAAACGACTGACATTTGAAATGGATTTTGAAACATTTGACAATTTACATGCTTAAGTTTTAATTATTTTAAAACTTGCCTACGTTTTTTTTAATTTGACCGCAACACTGGATGTATCAGTGGAATGATTTTACGTCTCGTCTAACAACATTATTGTTGCAATTGGAAAAAAACAACATTTATCGCAAAATGACAGTAATGTTTTATACTAACCATTGTGAAATACTTTTTCGATGGAACAATTTGACAGCTTTGACATCAAATGTAAAAGCGTTTCAATCGAAACTATGAATGATCTATGACCAGTTTGGTTGATCTACTTATTTACGTAGATAAAGATTTGGTAAAAATCATGTAAATTTGCAAAATATTTTACACATTATATGATAAAATTTAAAAACCATTATTGCTGTGGAGGCGTTTTTAAGAGCACGCATCACAAAATAATCATTTCACGATGTTATTGACAATATCACAAGGATTCTGAAAAAAAACAACAGTTGTTCATTACGTTTCATTGCAATAATGTCTTGAACCGGTATGCTAGATACCGGAAAGGGTCCTTCCGAGGAGAGAGCCTAACATGATCGGAAAGGGCCTACTATATGTTTATTCTATATTACATGGAGAAATGACGTTACGCTATGATTCTCGTTTTGTTCAACGTCTTGAACTACCTCAACAGAAAGTTAAATAGTAAAACTCTGCTGCAACAAAATAAGGCTTTGCTTCAAAGACACTAAAAGACAATTATGAGAAAAAATTCTTGTTATCTGATAAATGATGAAATGGAAATTTGTCAATTGTTGATATTAACCGTTTTTAAAGGAATCATACAGCAATAAGTAATTTGCACAAAGCAACATCTGAAAATATGAGCTCGAGATGAGCGCTTGCAGTTTCTCCTTTTCTTGGGAAAAAAATAGATGTGTAACACGATTCAACTTTGTCCCTTTTTACTAGCTAGATGCACCAAGGATATCTAAAATGAAAGATGTGTGGGTAGAATAATCTGAGGTATATTATCTTCTTAAGGTAGTTCTGCTGTAAAGTATCTCTCATCAAGGATGTGAACAAAATGGTTACTAGTAACAGTTTTTTGTTTTTGTTTTTTTTGGCTCAGATAATCAATAAATTATTCACTGGCTAATAACGTAGCATGACTGGGCCTACCTCAAACTCTGTGGGAGCGCATTTATAGATTTCCAATAACTTTGTGTTAAAGTTGAGCCCAAATAAAAACGTTCAGCTTTTCTCTTTCAGTGCATCAAGGCATATTCCGGTTACTGTTGTTCATGGATAGAAAAAAACTGAATTTATCGGTGTACAATTCTGCGAAATGCAGGCTTAGATTTAAAGAATACACGTGATGCTTTTATAAGAAAATATGGTTGAAAGTACACGTAAACTGATGAAAGAAAAACGCATTCTTGTGGTTTGTATTGAAATTTTTTGATAAAAATATTTTGTAAAACAATCTTTATTATTATTGATAATGTCATGATAGTTTAGAAACTTATACGCTTAGTGACTAAATATTGCAACAAATACGCATTTAACTAAAATTACAATATCGTGTAAGCATTCTTTATGTAGAAATATAAGTAATTTTTAAAATTGATCTTATTTTTAATTAGCATGAATTGTGCTTATATCCTGTATGTTTATATGGCTAGAAAATTAATTAGACTTTACAAGAAAAATAAAGTCGTTTTCAGAGGCTTAGATTCGCTCTAAATTGACTATAATGTAATACAAAACAGTTTTGAAACATTAACATATTAAAGTGTACCGGATTGATACATGGTTTCCTACATATCATTTCCTAGTATTTCATACATATATTTGATGCAAGAAAGAGTTCTTATTAATTTTTGACAATGAAAATTATTCGATGCACATTTTTCAAATATTGCCACCTATGTAAGTAAACTTTGCCACCAATAAAGCGTGAGTTGTACTGGTTAAAAACGTATCTACTCGTATTTAATATTAACGATACATGTATACCTTGTCTTAGACTACCATTAAGTGACTAAAATGAAAATGATGTAGAAAAGATTTCTTTAAATCAAAACAATTGATATGGTTAAGAGGTTTTCAGTGCTAATGCAAGCTTCATAATTTATTCCATCAACTTTAAGCCATAGCGTTGAATAGCTCATTCAATTCTGACCTACCAATACTCATTTAAGGTCAACCGAAACAACAACTATATTTGAATCAGTCTTATAACACTTGCAATTGCTTTATACAGAAACCGCCAGAGTACTTTAACACTATGTGCTTCCCTTAGGCCGCCCAGGCAGAACACAGTCGAGAGTTAGACTCAGACAAGAAGCATATTATGTGTAACGATGTTTCCCACTAACAGCTTGTTATTGGTTTTACAAGTCCCATTACTATAGTAAAAAAGCATCAGTTAAACACTGAGAAAAATGTTGTACTGGATCAGGTATGACATGAGAAACGTAATACCCGCGGGGTGTTTTCATCAATGTCGAGCATGGTAATCACATTAGCCGCTCAAAACACAGAATCAGACACTGCTCAAGTTGGTTTTAGTTATTATGTAGACCTAGATCAACATCAGTTGATAAGCTTATAGTAAAGACAGATAATATATTTCAAATTATAAATAAGAAGAATTATATAATTTCCAAACTTCTATCCGAATACGAAAACGAAAGTAGGAATGTGGTTAACTACATGTAACCCAATACTATACTGTTCAGACAACTGCAGTCATTATGCTCTTTGAAAGGGAAACATATAATGTCTGTGTGTACGTCAGTCCTTTCCACATTCTTGTTGTGGCTATATCTCGGTAACCTCTGGTCGGCTGTCCAGATGGAATTCAGTGAAGGCAGTGGCAGTGGCTAATGAACTGTCACTGGTGCACTTGACCTAAGGTCTGCTACAACGTTATTTTTAAATATTTTTTAAATTAGAGCTTGAGTGTCAAGAATAATTATAAGGTATTGTTGCCATTAATATGTATGGACATTACTGAAAAGGGATAAAGTAAGACAGAATGATTTTTATTGAAAAAAGATATTAATTTTGAACTTTAATTTAGTTTGAATATATATGAATAATTGTTGTAAAAATATATAATAAAATCATTCTTTAATTCTAAAGATTTTCTCCAGTTTTCCAAGAAAACTAAATCACACCTGCTTTTGCTTAGTACTGTATTTGTACATGTTGTAAATCAAACACAATGTTGATATTTTGAACTGGAACATTGTCACAAAATTTCATAGCAAAATCATGCTGCCTTTACAAAGTGCAAAGTTTTTATTAAATACCCTTTAACACGTTTAATTGACATTTAAAGGTGTCGATTTTGAAAGTACTAACTTTTTTTCAAATATTTAGCATTACATACAGACTGTCGCTGAGCTATGCCTAGAATTCAAGAATGGTTACGATCTCAGAGATTAGACGGCCATTTTCATTTAATGTTTGTGGAAATTATTATTACTGTATATAGTTGATTTCCGCACATAGTTTCTGGGTCAGTTCCAAGTTGACCGACTAGTGGCCATTTTGAATTTTGATCCTCTTCTATTAGCAAGTACGGCCCAAACTCATCTCTAGGAAATCAGTAAGAAACTGCAGGACACATTTTTGCCAGACAGATTGACGGGGATAAACGTACAGTCCGGTTGAAACCGGTAGGGGACTAAAAATCAGACAGCGGTTCCCTAAGGGCTGAGCCATGTTTTGATCAATAAAAAGTCCCTTCACTGCTTTGGTTACAATAAAGGGAAATAATTTATTATTAAGTTCCGTGCATCAAGTGACCTGGTTCTATAGCGCGACATGCGCACACTTACACACAAGTGACACATTTGCACGCGCAAATGTGTTCGCTATTAATAAGTTCTACGTTAAATATTTAAAAAAAATAGAATAATCCCAAACTACAGCCAGTCTCACTTCAATCTAATGTTTTCACCAGGCCAGCAAAATTAAAGCGCCTTAAAATACATAATTTTTGCTTAATTTGTATTTCTCAAAATCTTTATTTTTGCGTTCTTGATTTAATAAGCACATCTCATTGATGTTTCTTTTTGATTGAAAATGCACTATAGACGCCTAAACATACGTTTAATCCCCTATTTGAAAATTTAATGAAAAGAGTCATTTATCATACATAAAATAGCAGTTAAAAAGGTCTTTGGGGAACACTGATGACATCTTAATGACATACTACATATTTTAATTAGTTCATATTAATTTGTTTTAGCTCGATTGTGACGAAAGCTTCAAGCTTATTGGAACTAACCTCGAGTCCGCATCCTAAAAAAACACTACTGGTGTCGTATGAAAAGTCATGGTCACGACCCCAGTAGGGCTCGAACCCAAGACCCCTGGTTTGAGCGACAAAACACCTTATCCACTAGACCACTGCTCCCCTTGAATACATGTTTATATCGTGTGTACAACATCACAAAATCCAATGTATTATGCTAATGACAACTTTATTGGAGTTTTATTCCTTATAGAAACATTTGTTAATTAAAATTATCATGGTACGCATTTTATGGGTATCAATATGGCCTGTACATGTTTATACATTTCATCTAATATATTTGTTTCCTACAAATGCTCACCACCTGATATTGAATGTCTTAGAAAATCTAACAAGTTTCAGTCTGCTTTAATGTTTCTTATATTTATTTCCTGTAAGTATTTAGTATCTGACGTATCAACAACATGTAGTAATAAAAGATAATAGGTAAGGGTAGATTTCTCGGAAGCACAGAGCATTAAACCACAGCCCCAGAGCCACGCATTTGCATAGAAGGCTAACAACAGCCCACAACAAAAAGAAGCTGTAATAGAAAAATATTTCAGACGGGTTGCTTCAAACATCCAACAAGTACATATTAATTTATGCTAAATATAGATGGAGGGGAAGGAAATGGTAAGAGGCAAACTGGGGCCGGTATTATAGTAGTTGCTTGGAATTCTTCGTCTTGATTTAAAAATAATCAAATCCAAGATTATTCACTGGTCACATATAATACATACATTCATAATTCCGATTGATCGATTTCCGGGAATTGAAAGTGCCCGGATATTCGATTACAAGTCGGCCATATTTGTTCACACAATCATTATCAGAGCGTAGCAGTCCTTTGTTATCTAAAGTTTATTGTCTTAATACAATAAGAAAATGGATGATTTAAGTGATATGACACTTGATAAGTTTAGACTGTGGTCTATACATGCATTGGAAGTGTTTTAATCGCACAGAAAACGGTCAGTGAATGGAACATTCGACGAACTCTCAGCAAGGTTAGTAGATCTACGTACGATATGAAAAAATGAATATTTTAGCTGTTCACAGCCTTTTTCTTGTATAATGTTTAATCACTATTTCAACGAAAAGAAGTCAAAGAAATCACAAATTGTAAATTTACATAAGGAATAACACATCACGACCTATGTAAGATGTATATCAGATCAGGTAAAAATGTTAGGGAGGCACATTGCTACAGAGGGGCATGGTAGAGTTTCAATGTTTACTGCTCAATTTCTTTGGATTGTAAATCGTAAAAAAAAAACAGATATAAGGAACTACCTATGTACATCTAATGGTAATGTGAGCCAATATGTTCAAATTTTGTTCTTACTATTCAGGGCATTTTGTATTCGGGAAGAAATTCTGCCGGTATATGAGAAAGTAGGACAAGCCGAACAGCGACTGCTATAGGAGTACAACGCTAAACTCCAAGTTGATCAGGAAGTTGTTCCAGATCCATTTTCATTGACAGTCGGGTTGAAAGGGGAAAAACTGGCATGAGTTTGTGGCCACCAGTGTACATTAAAGAAATTTCAGCCCATCTGAACTGCTCTACTCCAAAGGAAGTAATCCATCGTATTTTAAATGAGTATGAACAGGGAAAAGCGTATAGGTAGTTTGAAAACAAGTGGGTTAAAAAGGTGTTTGTTCATGAAGTTAGACAAAATAGTGACACGTGTATTCTTAAGACTAAAATTACTCCGTCTATGGTGGGGAAATACATTTGTATATTGTACATGTATTCCCGTAATGTTGGGAACATGCAACCATGTTGCAGGAATGTTATCCAAGGAAGAACATGCCACGAAAACTTAAAAAAAAAACCCTGAAAGTCTTGTACAGACAGGCTGTGTGAACGGAATGTAGCCAAAGCGAAACCGTCAAAAAAAAACCTGTGGAAGCTGGGGAAGTTACTTGGAGAAAGGTACATTAAAGTAAAAGTAACAGGGACCTGCAAGTTGAAAAAGAAAAACATGCGTTGAAAAAAAGAATTCACTCCACTCACGAAAGACCAGTCAGATAATATTAAAAATTAGACAAAAGCCCGCAATGATCTGTTCGCACTGTTGAAAGACGATATCTCAAATTCATATTTTTCGTTGTTACATGAGAATAAAAGGGTCCCTGCTCCGAAACTGAATATACCTCCTTCATTGTTGGATGTTCCTAAGGAACTTAAAACAACCAAAACTGTTTTACCAAAAACGTTCTTGAAAAAAATAGAACTAACCAATGAACAATGTGAAACATTAAGGAAAACACAGTGGAGCAGTCATGCTGCGAAAATTGGAAAGAGCAGCGTAAAGGCAGAATTACAGCCACTGTGTTTCAAAGAGTCAGCAGCAAGGTGGACATACTTCGGAAGGACGACACAGCCGACCCATCTGCTTCAGTGTCTGCAGTACTGGGTCGCAGTGACATTCGCCACAAAAGCCATGAAGCAGGCAAAAATGATGTCGTATTCTAGTGTCATGAAAAAGGTCCACAGAAAATTTAAATCAAGTGATTTTGGTCTAAGTGTGTATGTTGAAAAGGCATTTATAGCTGCAAGTGTGGATTTAGACGTAGAATGTGACTGCTGTGGAAAAACTCTGTGTGAAATAAAATGCCCAGAAACTATTAAAGACACTGTACCAACTACTGAAAACGTAAAGTATTTGAGTGATGAAAATGGGCAGCATAGTTCAGTATGTGTACGTGAAATAAATAGCTTGACATTATATAAATTAAAAGCAGCTGATGAAAAATGTTGAATAGTTTTATTCACATATATAAATCAAGTCTTTCAAACAAATTATACAATTTTAACCCTTGGATAAAAATTGTCAGTACTTCACTTTCTTTAGTTAGTCTGAATATTGACACTCTTCTAGTGAATCAGATACAAATACTTTTTAAAATCTACACAACTGTGAACAGTAAAATGTGCTGTATAATTATCTATAGCAATAAATCTTAATGTGCTATGTCTTTATGCAAAGTGTCAAAACTGCACTTCTGTAAGCTGATGTAAACTGATTATTTTGAAACGTTCAATTATTTCAAAAAGAAAATCCGCAAAATCAATTTAAAATGTGTATATGATTGACTAATAGGAAAATATCTCAAGAATAGGAACACAGACTGTAATTCTTTCATCAGATTAAAGCGCAAGTTTATCTACTGAAACTGTGATTTTTTTTCATCGAGGCCAGTTATATAAAAACTTGCGTGTGTTTCATTTTTTCAAGCACGGAGAACTACCAATTTGAACTCAATTTTATTGTAGCTATGAACTAACTAAATAATGTTTCACTTTATTTCTAATTTACTCGCAACAAATCTTTATATATATATATATATATATATATATATATATATATATATATATATATATATATATATATATATATATATATTGTTTATTTGCTAATTAGTTGCAAATTATTGCATTTAATAAAATATTAAATACAGATAAAACCTGTTTTCTTTATAAAAACAAATGAACTTACAGGGATATTGCAAAGCAGGGTCCATATTTATACTTGTTTTTAGTCTGAAACTTTAAATGCTAAATTCACATTTTGGTCTGTATTTATAAATCTTTTTTTTACTTGGATGAAACTTGTCACAAACTTAGTACATTACTACAGAACTGTGTTATGCAAAAGAAATTATGGCAACATAAATTTTTAAGGTCACAGTCTAAATTTCAGACATAAAATTTTAATGTATATGGGTTTAGTATCCTAGTAGGCAAATTGGCAAATCATATTTTGACATGGTCCTCCAAGTCTGCTTCATGTGGGCAAGTTGTCTATCACATGTGGATAAAATGTTGCTAAGTCCTCGTAAGGAATTAAGGAACACCGGAGTTTATTGACCAATATACATTCTGTAACTTTTAAAATTATAATTTAAACACGTTTTTTGTATAATTAAAATACAGTGTACAACAGATTCAGTCTGGAAAATACTCTTAACCCTTACAATGCTGGAAATGATTGGTTCTGTCTGTGCAGTTTGATCATGATCTGCACTGTTCGCCATTCAGTCAAAAATCTTTTTAGTAAGCACCCCTTTTAACAGTCAATGGTACTATGCAAATTGGAAGATGGACGAGTTCATTATATAAATCTAGCTTGGTAAGGGTAACGGGTTAACATTTTAGAAATTACATTCCACATTCTGAACACAAACTCTAGTTTGATACAATAATCTCATTTTGTTAGAAGTCTTTTAACTCTTATAAATAGGAGGTTTGAAATTATTACTAAGGACTGCACATACTCCTACATGTATGATTTCATCAATATGTCCGCAAGTAGGAATTTGAATTTCATTCGCCAAAATTCTTCAAGTTTTCAAGCGCCTTATCACTTGCAAAAGCAAAATCCTTCTGTTAGCAATTCGTTTGGTTTTCCCTACAGCTGTCTACAACTAGTCATCTGGGAATGTCCTCTCTTACTCGGTGGCACATATAATGTAATACATCTATCAGCACATTCATCACTTAAGTTAAATTCCTTACCAGCCATGATCATACAGTTACTGGGTATTCTGTCAAGATATCCACAGACTAAAGTAAGCGCTTTATCTGAAACGCGCCCTAAATAAGCAGGAGATACATAAATTATTGAACTGTTTGGGGAGCAGGCCACTAGAATTTTAAGTCTTTTGGTGTCTCTATAAAAAGTTCAGTACAATCAATAACAGAATGTGAATCTGGCAAATCACTGAACCGTTTATGCTTAGAAGCAGTCAATGCTCCTTCGTCTGGAATATAGACAAATGAACGCAAAACTGAAAAGGATTCACGCAGCCAGGCAAAACATATCTTTGAGCACAATGATTCAGAAATATTGAAACCTTTAGCAAAGTCCTTGTTTAATAGACCAAGTCTTAATTTCCTAAACTTCATCATAAATTCGCTTTTTGATGTTTGTTTTCGCACAGGTCCTAAACGAGTGTTCGGTCTGAAGTTGCGTACTCTATTCACAACAGAAACTACCCTAATCAAACGCCTGTTAACAAATAGCGATATAATAGAATGTAACTTATCAAATAGACTTCTGCTTCCCAGACCCGTGAAAAAGTTTACATCATCGTAAGTTTTCAATATTTCGTCTGTGAAGTTCTTTCTGATTTTTTTTTTTTTTTTTTGATTTTTTTATTTTCACGTCAAACTTTAAGAATTTCAATTTCTGCCTGCAGCTTCGCGAATTCGTTACTTTGTTCGTAAATGTACTTGAAAAGTCCAATAAACCCAGACAAAAGCGTAAATATCATTGGAACAGTAGCCTGGAACTTCGGAAAAGTTTCTATCACAGGATCTGTTGATTATGTTTCAATTCTTGCGCTTTCCATGTCAGAATTCATTGAAACAGCTTCAAAGTCCAAACGGTTTTGGTTTCTATTAGTAGATTCTTCAGCCAGTTTAATTCTCTTTCTGCATGGCTTAATTGATGTTGCTTCAAAAAGAGCCGTCCGTTTAGCACGCTTGCATGCCTCTGTTTAACCCAAATACTCAGTTGGTATAGAATTTGGCAGTGTTGATTCACCTTCGATGAAATGCTTATAACAGAGGCGACCACAGCTTGCTTCCATCTTTCCTTCCGACCAACTGTTTCCGTTTTTGTCTCAACGTTATCTTTGTTGGAAAAGGGAACAATCTGAAACGATACAAATTTACTACATGTAGTATGTTCATTATACTACAGACAATCGGTAAGAATATACATGCAAAATCATGTTAACCGTACTTTATTTGAAATGTATCTATAGTGTGTCAAAAAGTGCCCCTGGGGCCTCGAATACCATTCCGGATGCTCTACCGACCGAGCTACCCGGCCGCCATTTAAATATTTAAGTCCTATACAATGTCAACTTTATAAGTATACGTACAGATAATAACTGTCGAAAGAAAATTTTCATGGAACCCTACTTACGTGTCAGCACTATGTTCATGTTGACACTATATATTAAAATAAGGCAATGACTTTTATCTGTTGATGAAAGGTCTGTAAACAGATGAAACATGTATGAAACACAGATTCAAGAAATATATGGCTCCATATCCCAACTTTCTAAATATCAATACTTTTAGTTTACCCCACCCCACTCTTACAGCATTAAGCAAAAATGGCAGTCAAATATTATAACGGTATTTCACAGCGTTAAGGAGAACTGAAACTGGGGGAAAACGTCCCAGAGTTATAAGAGTTTCAGTTTGAAGTGTTCAACAATGTCCACAAAAAAATATGAAAAGTACACTCCATACAAATCATGTATGCTCCGTTGCACAATATACTTAACATTTTTTCAAATCAAGTGATATCTTACCGAAAAGGTGGTTCACATTTACATCTTGATCTTTATGAAGGCATCCACATGACTCTCGCAGCTGAGATTTCGATTTTATTCAGCCAATATGACCCTTGAGAACAATTACTGACAATATAGGTGTACGCCATTTCTGATACGTTTACTCGAAGTCAAGTCGCGCAACTCTGTTCTGACTATATTTGGCGCATGCGCAGTACCGCCACTGTAAATGCGTGTACGTATTAAGGTTTTTTTCAATTAAATCAAATCATGTACACCAGCTGAAACGCAATATATAGAGTTTTCGTACATATTCTATTAGAATCATGTAATGTCTCATTGTTTTGCACTTAAACACTTTCAACTGTTTGACATGTTCTTACATTATGTCTCATTTAGATCTCATATATTCTTTTTGGAATATATCATCTGGGAGCATTGTAAAAAATCTATTTTATTAATTATTTCTTGATCCATATCTCAGTGTGCACTTGGCCTGGACATTTCATACAGCACCCAAGAAACAGCAGGCTGACCCACTATGATAACTGTATTTTTATTATTGTTAGTCAATTAAGCTAATTATATCTTTTCAAATACACCTCCATTCTTAATGAAACTTGATATGAAGATACTACCACTTATGTGCACACCATCCCCTTCCCCTGCCCTGCCGATCTTTTTTATGTTCTAAAATTTTGTGAAATAAATTTTAGATAATTTCAACTTATGTCTATTCTACTGTCGTGCTCATCTTAAATAGAGAGAGCGTATTAATAGCGTATTGTCTACGGTACTTCAAAGTTGTCCTAGATTAGAAGCAATGTCGTTGTGTAGATATGACACTACGGGCATCCGGACAAATTTAGTGTGCCCACAACTTTAGTAAGCCAAACTCAAGTATACTTTTGTGTGACACCTCAAAGTAAGAACCAGTTTACTTTTTTTCATTATTGTCTAACAAAATTTTCTTTAATAATCTGAAACTTTTGAAGCACTTCATATATTTATGTAAACCTTGTCTTGATTACTCTTTTACCTAAGTATTTAGTACCTTACATTTATAAATTTGAAGCATAGTGTTAGGTTTTTCATTCTTCTCTCGAACAGAATGGGACTGAAAAAAGCGACAGTTTTACACATAAGCATCTTGACATTTGTCAAGCTAATTTCTGTAACTGCTCAAAAACTCTTACCCGGTGAAAAAAAAATTCAAACGCAGATAAATATTACATGATATAGATGTAAAAGAAGAGGTATTATGCATGTTCAGCGCAACACACATGGTTTTAAAGGCAAAGAAAATCTCTTATATAAGTGCCCCCACCCCTAAATGCCAGACTTTTTAATCCCCAATATACAGGATCCTGTCTGGTCAAGTCTGATAAGGGTCCATAAAACCCCTGTAGACTTGACATGTAGTCCATGTCTGAGGATCATAAATTTTTTTGATATGTATAGATAATCGGTTATTACCTGTGTTTTGCATTTTATTGATTGAAATGCAGCTTTTTATTCAGAATACCCACACAATTATTTTAGTTGATAATATATTAATTTTAATTGCTCATTTATGTTGAGTAATGTCCTGACCAGTTAAATCATAACTCTTACAGCAAAGCGATTCTCATCCTTTTAGAAATCTCTCATCGTTATTCAATAAGAAATAAAACATTTATTTAAACAACTGAATACGAGAAATAAGGTTTTTTATTCAATTATTATGATCTTTTTATCTAGGTAACAAATTAAAACCAGAAAAAAGACCATTGTTGGGTTTTATAAGAAATGAAAGAAGCATTCAGTTGCATTGTAATAAATAAAAAAGATATATGGACAGAAGAAATTTATATATTAAAATGCATTTGAAAATATATAGCTCTCTGTTTGTGGCCTAAATACATTTTTTTTTATTTATAATAAAATCCAGCAATAAAAAGATATAATTGTTCAAAAAACACCTGGTTTATTATTTATAAAAGGTGCCTTAATGCATTTTCTTTAAATTTAACAGAAATCCAACAATAATGAGACATTATTGCAATAAAACTAGAATTATTAAAAATAAAAACACTGTTGTATCTATCACTTTGTTTGTTTAGCCCTAATTTAATCAGGCTTTTTAAACTCGTTATTAAGGTGAGAACTGGTTTGCTATAAAGGTGAATAATATCACATGCAGTCAATGTACTGCACAGTAGCTGTACAGTAGCTTATTATGATAAACAGATGCAAGTCTATCAATCGTCCAGTCTTGTATATAGGCCCTTACCGCCAATACGCAGGCCATAGGTCAAATACCTATCTGTGTGAAGTTAGCAGAATAGCAGAATAGCAGAATGGCAGAATAACTCCTGCAGAATAGCAGAACAGCAGAATAACTCCAGCAGAACGGCAGAATAGCAGAACAGCAGAATAACTCCAGCAGAATAGCAGAATGGCAGAATAACTCCAGCAGAATAGCAGAATAACTCCAGCCGAATAACAGAACAGCAGAATAACTCCAGCAGAATAGCAGAATGGCAGAACAGCAGAATAACTCCAGCAGAACAACAGAATAGCAGAATAACTCCAGCAGAATAGCAGAATGGCAGAATAACTCCAGCAGAATAACAGAATAACTCCAGCAGAATAGCAGAATGGCAGAATAACTGCAGCAGAATAGCAGAATGGTAGAACAGCAGAATAACTCCAGCAGAATAACAGAATAGCAGAATAACTCCAGCAGAATAACAGAATGGCAGAACAGCTGAATAACTCCAGCAGAATAACAGAATAGCAGAATAACTCCAGCAGAATAGCAGAACAGCGGAATAACTCCAGCAGAATAGCTGAACAGCAGAATAACTCCAGCAGAATAGCAGAATAACTCCAGCAGAATAGCAGAATAACTCCAGCAGAATGGCAGAAAAACTTCAGCAGAATGGCAGAATAGCAGAATAACTCTAGCAAAATAGCAGAATAACTCGAACAGAAAAGCAGAATAACTCCAGCAGAATGGCAGAATAACTCCAGCAGAATGGCAGAATAGCAGAATAACTCCAGCAGAATAGCAGAATAGCAGAATAACTCCAGCAGAATGGAGGAATAGCAGAATAACTCGAGCAGAATAGCAGAATGGCAGAATAGCAGAATAACTCCAGCAGAATGGCAGAATAGCAGAATAACTCCAGCAGAATAGCAGAATAACAGAATAGCAGAATGACTTCAGCAGAATGGCAGAATGACTTCAGCAGAATTGCAGAATAACAGAGTAACAGAATGACCCAGCTGAATAGCAGAATAACTCCAGCAGAATAACTCCAGCAGAAAAGCAGAATAACTCCAGCAGAATAGCAGAATAGCAGAAAAACTCCAGCAGAATAGCAGAATAACTACAGCAGAATGGCAAAATGACTCCAGCAGAATGGCAGAATAGCAGAATAACTCCAGCAGAATGGTTCGATAAAGCTACAGAAGAGTTTCTTTTTCTTAGTTTTACAATATTCGGCCAACATATGCAAAACAAATATATAATCAACAGTTGAATGTTTCTTCCTAAATCCAGCTTGAGTTTGATTTAACAGATTATTTGATTCTAGATACATTGTCAATCTTTCATTTAAAACAGCCTTAAATACTTTACCCATACAACTCAAAATAGTCATCGGTCTATAATTCTGAGGATCTTGAATATTGCTCTTGTTTTTATTAATCGGTATAATACAGCCAACTAACCAAGATTCTGGCATAATGCTAACATCAAATACTTCATTAAAAAGCTTATGATATACAGGTAAAAAACGTCGCATAAAGCTTTAATGTACGCATTCAAAACTTTGTCCATTCCGGACGCTTTTCCAGATTTTAACTTAAAAATTACTTTTCGGATTTCCTCTATCGTAATTTGATCATTCAAATTATTGTCTATTGGAACATTTGGAAGTTAAGAGGTTTCTGGGACTTCGTCATGAACTGAATTTGTGTTTAGATTTTTAAAATACTTCCGAAATACATCCAAATCAACCTTTGCATCATTACTCTTAATTTGTAGACTATTTATATAATTCCAGTAATCTTTTGGCGAAGAAGTCCTTATATTTCTAATTGTCTTTCTTAAATATCTTTTGTATTTTACAACAGAATTTCTCAAGACACGTTTATATTGTTTGGCTGACTTCAACATTTCATTTATATTTCTGTCAGATTTAACAGATCTATACTTCTTTTTATTTGTATGAAAATCATTACGTGCATTTCTGCAATCAGCATTAAACCATTTTTTGTCTGTATTTTTTATATAGCATCTCTTATTTGTTAAGCCAAATGTTTTCTTAGCTGACTCTACTAGTACCATTTCAAGAGAATTAACGATGTCATTCAGCTCGGCCTTATCCAAGTCTGTATCATCGAGTCTGTTAAAAACAACATCAACTATAGATCTATCAATATTATCCACGAATACAGAAGATATGTATATATATGGATGATCAAAAGAGAAAAATGTGTGAAATCTTTTGAAAAAGATTTTGTTGTCAAAATTGCATTTCAATAACTGGCATGTAAAACAGGAAAATTTATATTTTGATATACTTTTCGGGCAAAACATAGAATAGTCCTATAAAAAAAATCATTTGAAAATGACCTGTAAGTTCCAAAAAAAGGAGACAAAAATATCAAAAATAGCCTTACCAAAGCAGCAACATCTGCATTACATGTACATAAATTGCTATTTTCCGCTCATATAACTTGTCATACAAAATTTTCAGAGTCTCACTTCTAATGTTAGATGTTTATTCACTAAAATTTGAAAATTATTAGAAAGGAAAATACCTCTGTGGCGGTGATTTAGATATGAAAGAGAAGGTTGTATTCACCATAGAGTATTAACATAAAACGCCATTTAAATGTCATAACTTTTAAGGACACTCTAGTAGTGAACTATTTTGCTATTCTGCTGGAGTTACTGCTTTAAAAAAACTCATGTTGCAAAAAATAGTCTTTTAGCGTTGATGTTAACTGTCATGCAAATGCGAGTCCAAAAAAAAACAAAAAAAACATAAAACTCTCTTATTTTTTTTTTTTTTTTGTCCTGCTAATCTGATATTCTGTTGCTTTTTTTTTTGCTGGCGTTATTCTGCTATTCTGCTCTTCTCCTGGAGTCTGCCATTCTCCCGAAGTTTGTCTGCTAAGTTGCTGGAGTTATTCTGTTAGATTCTAGCTTAGGCTAATTTTAATTGTGCGAAGTAATATGCGAGAGGTATATAATGCATAAAAGCCGTTCTTTAAGTTGTTCATTTCAATGTCAAAACTTGTTTTCTAACAAATTATGGTAAACTGTTTACCACACACATAGTCTAAGGCTAACTTAAATTATCATTCAAATGTGAGGTAAAATGAACAAAAGGTATTCCGCTAATCTGCTGGAGTTATTCTGCTATTCTGCTATTCTGCTGGAGTTATTCTGCCATTCTGCTATTCTGCTGGAGGTATTCTGCTGTTCTGCTATTCTGCTTTTTTGCTGGAGTTATTCTGCCATTCTGCTATTCTGCTGGAGTTATTCTGCTGTTCTGCTATTCTGCTGGAGTTATTCTGCCATTCTGCTATTCTGCTGGAGTTATTCTGCTGTTCTGCTATTCTGCTATTCTGCTGGAGTTATTCTGCCATTCTGCTATTCTGCTATTCTGCTGGAGTTATTCTGCTGTTCTGCTATTCTGCTGGAGTTATTCTGCCATTCTGCTATTCTGCTGGAGTTATTCTGCTGTTCTGCTATTCTGCTATTCTGCTGGAGTTATTCTGCCATTCTGCTATTCTGCTGGAGTTATTCTGCTGTTCTGCTATTCTGCTGGAGTTATTCTGCCATTCTGCTATTCTGCTATTCTGCTGGAGTTATTCTGCCATTCTGCTATTCTGCTATTCTGCTGGAGTTATTCTACCATTCTGCTATTCTGCTGGAGTTATTCTGCCATTCTGCTATTCTGCTATTCTGCTGGAGTTATTCTGCCATTCTGCTATTCTGCTGGAGTTATTCTGCCATTCTGCTATTCTGCTATACTGCTAACTTCACACAGATAAAATTATCTCACTCTGAGGTTATATATATTCCATGTTTACCAAACAAACAGACATATAGTTATTATCTTTTGTACGCATTTCGCAACACATTGTAATCTCAGCGCGGATAACTGAACGCACTTAAACGAAAATGCAGCTAGATGTCTTGTGACGTTACAAAGACGTACACGACATAAAGATCGATTTCATTTTATTATTTGTTGAATATACATTAAATTCTAAACTTTGAATCAATAAATATACTAAAAAGACCAAAACATGCCTACAATTTTCATCCCGTTTTACACGAAATTTTAAAATGAATATAAAATGTACAAGTAAACAAGCAAAGCTTTACTACTTACAGTGAATAAATAAATTATATCTAGACAATGAAAGATAGTATTTTGCTAATGAGAATAAAATAAAACACTCTCTTTGTCCATTTCAGGTGTTTATTGGTATATCCATTTGTCTCCTGCTTCTTATGGAAAGTGGAACTTTCAGTCTCGAAAGTTTAAAAGCAATAAAAGCAAAGCCGGAAATGTCTTTTTTAAATCCAAATAGTGTCTGGAATGAGCATATAGTGGTGAATAACATACTTTATAGAGGCGGTCGTTTACTGACAGAAGAAAATATGGAGAATATAAAAGTTTATAGTGTCAACCAATGCAAAAATCGTAGATATCTTGTATATACATGTGATCATTCAAGTATATGTGGTGGCTGGGGTGACCGTCAGAAAGGCATTGTATCAGCCTTTCTGTTGGCACTACTAACAAATAGGACTTTCATAATCAATGTGACAAAGCCTTGCAAACTAGAAAATTTTCTGCTCTCTAATGTTTACAACTGGTCAATATGTAGTTATTATGTAAGAACTCTTCCTAAGAAAAATTTTAGTAACTTCAATTATGTTATAGGTAGTAGAAAATGTTTGAAGAAAATTAAAGATTTTAATTTTGACAGGTATTGGACAGCACAAGTTGTAAATTTGCGACTCAATGCATATGTTATTGATCAGATAAGACAACACAAGCAAGCTAAAGCACGGGTAAACTGGCTGTTGAATACTACAAACGAGGAAGTTATTCATAGAGTTCTGCACAGTTTATTTGAACCAAATCAAAGAATTCTGGATGATGCAGTCAATTTTCACAGAAACGCGATACATGGCAAACATTTAGTGTGTAGCCATATCCGCAAAGGGAAGAATCCAAGTATTCCTGGAGATGAACGTCCTAAAGAAACACCAAATGAGACTTTGATTTTTGATTTTTTGAAAAGGTATAGTGATGATAGAAGATACACTATCTATATTGCAACCGATTCGGACGAAGTTAGAAGACTTGCTGAAGCAAATATCAGATCATATATAAACATTAACCGAACAATTGTTCATGTTGACCGACTGGGAAAACTGAAAAAGTATAAGGAAGAAACTTGTGAAGGATTTTATACTGTAATTTTTGAACAGTTTCTTCTATCGTTGTGTGACACACTTGTTTTAACACGAAGCAATTTTGGTGTTATTGCAGCATATATAAGAGGCATTTCTGAAAATCTGTTCTTGTATGATCAGAAAACTGATAATCTAAAAATACTTCGGTCAAATCTAACGTACGTGCAAAATATATTCAAATTCATCTAAACATCAGCAATAAATATTCTCAAACCTATTTTAATTCCATTGCTACATCGTTTCATTTCTTTACCTAGTGGCCTATTTAAGTGTGTATAAGCTATTAAACACCTTCCTAACTCTCGCTATCATTTTTTAACAAACACGGTTTTATTAAGCTACGAGGGGCGTTCAATATGTAATGTTACTCCGTTTGTAGTTCCGTAACCGCTTGTTATTTTTAGATGCGGTTTTCGGCACATTATAGAGCAATTTATTGGAAACACAATGCTATATATATTATGAAAATCGGTAGATTCAATGTAAAAATATAATCATTTGAGTGAGGTGTACTCGGGTGTACTGGACAATTTTATGTCCAAAATATTAAGATTGTAATACGCAATTCATTGATTCTACTATTCAACAACTCGAACTATAGTTCAATTTTCAGTTTAAACAGAAAGAACCCAAATCATGTTCTCAACAAAAACATTTGAAAACTAAAATAAATAAAAAATGTTTATAACAGTATTAAATTGAGTGTGTATATTTTTACTCGAAAAATTAATAAGTTGAGTACAATAAGCCTCTGCAATTTTATCAGGCGCGATAATCATCATTTAAAAAATTCTTGTACCTTAAGTTGATACTAGTATCTTAATTTTCGATTGCGAAACTAGTTCTTACAACTTTGATTAATAACTCTCAACTCCCATTCCAGATGGAATCAACCTCGGGTTTAGATATTTTTAGTTGTGTTGTAAAATTAAAAAAGCAATAAATAGTTTAAAACAAACGCAAACTCATCACAAATTGCTGTATCTCGTAGAAAAATGATAGAATTTTGTAATTTTATAAGTTTTTCTGAGTCTCTGGATGCCCAGGACAAACCTTGATTATAATTATGGTCCAGTATACCCGAGTACACCTCACTCAAAAGATTATATTTTTACTTTGAACCTGCCGATTTTTATAATTTATATAGCATTGTGTTTCCAATAAATTGTTCTATAATGTGCTGAAAACAGAATCTAAAAATAACCAGCGGTTACGGAACTACATACGGAGTAACATTACATATTGAACGCCCCTCGTAGGTGTTTGTAATTCAAATCCGTTGCTTAGATGGAACTAAAGAAAGATCTTGCATACCATTCATATTGCTCAAAACAGAGCTTTTTTTAGGTATAAGTTCTCTGTTTGCTTCGATTAATTCGTCATATATTATATGAAAGACTTTTTTCTCCGAAGTAACAACACCAAAAGAAAACGTGTTTTGTGATGCGAAGATACACTGCAAATCTTCACCGTTAGTTGATAATTTTGTCGTTCAAACTTATTAGTCTCGGGGCATATATTATAAGATACAATATTCAGGTGTGAAAGAATTCCTAGTCTTAAAGATAACAGTTTGTGATTATTAGGTTAACGGGAGTCAGTTATTTCACATTTGTAAACAATATTGGTGACGTTTTTAAAAACAATGCAAGTTATGTCTCTACTATTACTGCTTTTCATCCGCACTAAAGTAGCTCGTTCTTGTAACAAATATATATAACGTAATAGGCCAGTATAACATATACAAGCTCGATGTAAACTTTATACATATTTCTACAAACTTTCTCATTTCAACTCATTTTTATAATTAACTGAGTTTGTAAATGTCTATAGTTGTCACCGAAGTAGCACGTCATTTGTACCACTGATTTCCACACTCTCCGAACAAATGTAAGACCAAATCTACTCTTCCGACGAACTTTTCATACGCGATAACTATAATTTTTTTTTTATAGTTTTCGGTTTGTCACGGAAGGTAATGTGCGATTTGAAGGTCAAAGGGAAACAACTCCTTTTTCAAAGGGATACATTATAATGTTTTGGGTATTGGCTCTTTACTAAAATTGAAACATTTGGGATAAAAGAACTGTCCAAGACGTACCAGAAAAGAGAATGAAATATACCTGTTGATTATCATTTCTGCGCACTTCCTCCTTCATCCCCCGGAAGCCGGTGACCCTTAGTCCGGCAGTTACTTTTTCATTTAGTCATCATGAAAAAAAATCTCAATGATGAAACATGCATTTTCCTTACTGAAAGTTCATTATTCAATTTATTTGGCCGTTAATCATTGTTAAAAAAACTGCAATTCATGGAATAAAACAGTTTAGGTAACATCCAACAGATATTTCAACAATGGGGAACCCACTTTACATTGTAACCTTGGAATTCCCTAACCTTTTAAACCTATTAGAAACCATGCGAGTTGATTCCCATTTGACCTCGATTCAATATTGATTATCATTTTTACTGTCAAATCTAATCAGATTTATTTATATATTGTCTCATCCCGCATACATTTAACAGCTTACACTCAAATATTTCAGGCTGTTCCAGAAATTGCATTTTTGCTACACCATCCAATCTAAGAATACAGTATATAGTTAAGTTGTTGTTACCTCCCTGTGAAAAAGTTAAACTGTATTTCAGTTGCAAAGTTCACTTTAACGGGACTTGTTTAGTTATAAACGTAATTTGAAGTGTCCCTTACATGTGTTAAGTCGACAGATCCTTAATTATACTAGTTTATAAAACAGATTTTGTATGCAATTTTTAATAAAATAATCATTTTTATTGCCAATATACATTTAATTAAGAAATAAATTATAGCAAAACAGTGCTTTAACACTTATTTATGCACGATCGGTTGTTATACGTCGGACGTAATAATTTCACGAGGTATTACCGCCCGAGTGCACAAATAGTGTTAAAATACGGTTTTTAGTATAAATTATTTCGATTCTAATATGCCCTTAAATATATTAGCGCTATTTCTTGGTCGCAACAAAAACGTTAACGTGACGTCATTCTAGCGAAAGAGTTTTAATAAAAATATTAGAATACTTGTTATAATTTTAATTCAAAGGATATTATAAGGGAGAAAACATGTATTTAGTTTAAGGGTTGACCTCTGAACTAGCTATATTCCATATAACATCATTAGACAAGACATGAAGGTATTCATATATTTATATATTAGGAATTTGCTTTTGGCAAGGATAGTTAACGTTTATCTGATGGAAAGCCGATCCTGTTTCTTCTTTCATCATTATCTTTTCTATAATTTGCTATTACAGTTATAAATTATGCATAGTGGATATTCACATGTGGGTCAAACCAGACACTTGTTAAGGTATTAGGCCCCTAATAGTAATGTTTAAAAAATGGCATTTGCTTGGTATATTCTTGCACTTTGTTGCAAATTTTTAAAAACTTTTATCGTGCCGTTTTTTTATAAATTTTGTGTAAGTTATGGTATTTCTTCAAGCTCAAGTAGAGACAAATTTCAAAGTGGCGGCCTTTATCCAAAACGTTTGCAGAGAATACATTATACCATTATTTTTCATGAAAGAATCATCAAACTATTGGTAAACAATTACAAAACTAAATCAAAGCACTAAAAGTGCTGAATGCGGCGGGCTTAAATAGAAGACATGAAATATAATAGAAGATTATATTTTAAAATTTCTCTTTCTCAAAAGAGTGAGATTTTGAATTTTAATTATTAATTTGCATCTAGACTATACACATATCATTCAATACATATTTTTCTAAGCGAATCACATTTGTACCACGTGACTGTCCAATATATTACTGTATTGGATCCATTATATATTTAACAAATAATCAAGGCCTTCGCGTTGTTTATCGTCTACTTTATCACGGTTCAGAGTTCAGATGCGTAGGAATTGAACCACGAGGGCATTAGCCCGAGTGGTTAAATACTGAAGCATCTGAACGATGAACCGTGGTAAATTAGACGATAAATCACAAGAATGCCTTGATTGTTTTCATTCTGACATGCACGTTGATATATTTCAATAAATATTATGCTGGAATTCATTTACGCGAGGAGTAATGTATCGGACGTCAGGCGGCTACATGACGTCATAATTGACGTCATAATGCTCTCTTACCGGTCCGCGCGTCAACTGTTGTTTATCGCAGGATATACAGCGTTTGATTTTCTTCTTTGTTTAACTGGAAATAAATTCGAGCCATGTTAGAATCCATATTTGACTAGACAAAAATTTTATTCTAATCTGCATGTTAGCAAAACGATAAAAGCCATTGACCGATGAAAGTATCCGCATGAATATCAACTTAATGCAATGTTACATGCGTCTAAAAGATGAGTTCATGTCTGTTTGATTGTCATTTTCCTTTTTTACCGAGAATAAAAGGCATAGAATAACAAGAAAATAATGGTAAACCCAATGGATTCTCACCAAAATAAGATTATTGCATATTAAAAGAAATAAGAGGACCATGTTGGCCCTATATCACTCACCAGAGTTGATCTGGCCTACTGACCTAGTTTTTGACCTCTCATAACCCAGATTCAAACTTGACCTAGAGATCATCAAGACAAACATTTTGACCAAGTTTCATGATGTTTGGGTTACAACTGTGGCCTCTAGAGTATTAACAAGACAAACATTCTGACCAAGTTTCATAAAGATCGGGTTACAACTGTGGCCTCTAGAGTTTTAACAAGCTTTTCCTTTGATTTGACCGGGTGACCTAGTTTTTAAACCCACATGACCCAGATTCGAACTTGACCTAGAGGTCATCAAGACAAACATGCTGACCAATTCTTATGAGTTTCAAACTTAAACTATGGAGGTTAATAAGATTTTTCTTTGATCTGGCCTGCTGACCTATTTTTTGATCCTAACTGACCCAGTTTAATACTTGACCTAGAGATCAACTATACAAACATTCTGACCAAGATTCATAAAGGTTGGGTTACAACTGTGGCCTCTAGAATGTTAACAAGCTTTTCCTTTGATTTGACCGGGTGACCTAGTTTTTGATCCCACATGACCCAGATTCGAACTTGACCTAGAGGACATCAAGACAAACACTTTAAGTAACTCTCATGAATTTCCAACTTAAACTGTGGGCTCTTGAGTGTTTACAAGATTTTCCTTTGATCTGGCCTACTGACCTAGTTTTTGACCATACATGACCCAGTTTCGAACCTGACCAAGAGATCTTCAAGACAAACTTTCTGACAAAGTTTCATAAAGATTGGGTCACGGATGTGGCCTCTAGAGTGTTAACAAGGCAAATGTTGACGGATGACGCATGTCGCATGACGAACGCAGCCGGACAATGACTGGTCACAATAGATTACCTTGAGCACTTCGCGCTCTGGTGAGCTAAAAAGTGGAATCCGCTGACTGGGCACATATAGTTTTAAAAAATACTCATGTTGAATTAATAAAATATTAAAACCTCACTGGAATATTATCCCACCATAACATGAAGATACATGAGGGCCATGAAGGCCCTGTATCGCTCACCTGACCTATTGACCTAAAGATCATCAAGATTAACATTCTGACCAAGTTTTCATTAAGATATGGTCATAAATGTGGTCTCTAAAGTGTTAACTAGCTTTTCCTTTGATTTGACCCGGTGACCTAGTTTTTGACCCCACATGACCCAGATTCGAACTAGACCTAAAGATTGTCAAGATTAACATTCTGACCAAGTTTCATACAGTCATAAATGTGGCATCTAGAGTGTTAATATGCTTTTCCTTTGATTTGACCTAGTTTTTGACCCCACCTGACCCAGATTTGAACTTGACCAATAGATCATCAAGATCAACATTCTGACCAAGTTTCATTAAGATATGGTCATAAATGTGGCCTCTACAGTGTTAACAAGCTTTTCCTTTGATTTGACCTGGTGATCTGGTTTTTGATCCCAGATGACCCAATTTCGAATTCGTCCAAGATTTTATTGAGGGTATCATTCTGACTAAGTTTCATTAAGATTGGACCAAAATTGTGACCTCTAGAGTGTTAATATGCTTTTCCTTTGATTTGACCTGGTGACCTAGTTTTTGACCCCAGATGACCCAAAATCAAACTCGTCCATGATTATTTTGAGGGTATCATTCTGACTAAGTTTCATTAAGATTGGGCCAAAATTGTGACCTCTAGAGTGTTTAAAAGCTTTTCCTTTGATTTGACCTGGTGACCTAGTTTTTGACCCCAGATAACCAAATATTAAACTCGTCCAAGATTTTATTGGTGGTAACATTCTGACCAAGTTTCACTAAGATTGGGCCAAAATTGTGACCTCTAGAGTGTTAACAAGCTTTATCTTAGATACCTGATGACCTAGTTTTTGACCCCAGATGACCCAATATCAAACTCGTCCAAGATTTTATTGAGGGTAACAGTCTGACCAAATTTCATTAAGATTGGGCCAAAATTGTGACCTCTAGAGTGTTAACAGTCAAATTGTTGACAACGGACGACTGACAGACGGACGGACGATGACATACACAGGGCGATCACAAAAGCCCACCTTTGAGCACTTCGTGCTCAGATGAGCTAAAAATGCGCACCACCTTTTGTTGCCAAGAAATATCCTGACTAGAATGGCGCTATAGTTCATTAAAGTTGAACAATCAAAGGGCAGTAACTCAGTGATAATCATTCGACCAAAACATGAAGATAATATGCAACTTCCGATGAAGTTTCTATGGATTTCAGCCACTCAGGACAAAAAAAAAATGGTACTATAGTGTACTAAAGTTGAATTATCAAAGGGCAGTAACTCAGTGAATCATCTGACTGGAACGTGCATTTCCTCTTGGCAGTAAAGCTTCCTATGAAGCTACTATAAATTCCAGCCAGTGGTTGCTGAGGAATACTCTGGACAAGAAATGGTACTATAGTAAACTAAGTTGAATTACCAAAGGGCAATAAGTCAGGAAATGGAACTTTTGTATACTATGTTATGTAATCAAAGGACAATAACTTTGAAAAATCATCCGACCAGAATATGAAGATAATATGCGCATCTGATATAGCAATAATAACAAACAAGAGATTTAAAGAAACAAAACTTTTTAGTTGATGAAAAATGCCCGAAATAAAACACTTGAGACACCAGGTCTGTGTGTACAAGTGACCGAGTCCAGCCGTGGCAATACACAAGTCCTATACCGGTGAAATTTTTTTTTACTTGACTTTCAACAGTGGCTTTGACCTATGGCCGACAACAATGGGTCATGTGCGCGACATATAGCATAATCATGGGGAACATTTCTGTGTAGTACTAAAAAAAATCCTTTAATGCAATTAATGTAGCAGAAACAAATTTTTACTTGACCTTGAACAGTGACCTTGACCTTTAACCGACAAGCATAGATCAAGCATTGACACACTGTCTCATCATGGGGAACATTTTTGTGTAGCACTAGATAATCCATCAGCAGAAACAATTTTTTCTTGACCTTCAATAGTAACACTGACCTTTGACCTATAAGCATAAGTCAAGTACATGCATATCTACTTATTGCACTCTAATAGGCTCTATTTACATACCAAGTTTTATGAACCTAGCTTGAATACTTTTTGAGTTCTTGCAGGAGCCAGATTTGCAGACGAACAGACAGATGGGTGGACGTCATTCCTATAATCCACTCCGGTGTTCCACCTGTAGGGGACTATAAAAACCTACTGTTCTATTTATCGCCTGATTTAATATCATTTTTTTTTTTTAAATAAAATTTCCCACCAACTAGAGTAACTAGCAGCTGGTATCCAGGTATGTGTTACTCCTATAAGTAAGCTTAGTATAACATGCTCAATATTACCTTTAAACTTCATTTTTTACGATATTTTAAGTTTGTTTTTTGTTTTTCATCACGTTATGTCTTATGAATCATAGTACATGTTCATTTAGCAAAACGGAAATGCACAACTTCACACAATAAATACATTAAGGTCTAGAGGTATGGGCTAAGGGTGTAACGATATATCGAAAATCACTGTATCACGATACATTATATATATATAGTCTGGCGATACGAGTATCGTATCATAGGTCTGTTTTATGATACAGTGAAAAGTAGAGATCGACATTGAATGAAAACTTCCATACAATCACTGTTGAAGATAGCAACTAAACAAATGTATCATTTATTACAGTTTCTTTAACTTTAAAGCAAACTTTCAAGTACTTTCCAAGAGAAGGAACATTAATCTTTTTTTAATTTTGTCACATGATATGTATTGTATGTGAGACTAAGCATATCGTTACACCCCTAGTCCGGGCATCAATATACAACATGTACATGTACTACTAATTTATTATGTACTGTATTACTGTGTATAAGGTAATTGCTGGTAAAAGTTATGATTTCTTGTCATAAAGCAGAATGTTTTGGGACAGCGTGATAACATAAATCTGACTGTCGCTGTCCCGTCACGTCCAAACTTAAGAAATCCCCAATGAAATCCGTTGTGAGTGTTTTCTGGTACATGTACAATGTATTTGTAATGATTACATCTCTGATAATGAATTTATGTCGACATTAAAGCATAAAATTGCATCACTGACATTTTTTTTAATGTATATGTGTTTTCTTTCTGCAAGTTAGTGTCGTTCGCGTCCGCTGCGTATTGAAACAGGTGTCGGGGTAAATATCTCCTCGCACCTGTTTACATTATATTATATAGATTTATGTCTGTTATTTAAAATTATTAGTTAAATTCAACATGAATATATTAATGTTTAATGTATTGGAGCAGTAAGTCTGACCAGTATATATGACATTTTTTTAAGTTTTTAATGTCTTCGTTTTCCTAACATTAAAATGCTGATACGGGTAAGGCTTAGAGGGATAAAAAAATATCATATCATAAAATAAGTCATCCCAATAAACCAAATGAGTATATTAAGCCTAGCCTAAAGTTGCCTTCATTTAATATTTTTTTATCTTATAATCATAATTACATGCATGTTGCTCTCACTCGAAGGTCTGAGGCATATTGAATAGAAAATTTTAACAGCAATTAACGACTGTCACCGTTATTTAAACCAGTTCAACAATTCATGAGCACAATCCATGTCTTAAATACTAAAGAAAACATTGTTTATTATTTTATTTTTAATTCATCTGTCCAGAGATAAATGGAACTTGTCTAGATGTCTGGTACTGGAGTCTTGACCCCTAATCATTGCCTAAAAACAAAGCGCTAAGCCTGTAAGAATAAACAGACCCGCAACTTGAAAGGCACATAGAGATAATCTCGCAAACATCACGTGGGAACTGAATGAGATCTCGTTTTACCGATGTATGAAATGTTTTACCAGACAACAGAAGGATAAAAATTTGTCATGAAAAACTTTCTATTAGATTGTCATGATTGTTTGTTTATAATGATAATGGTGTTTTTCTAATGTTGACTATATATATATATTGTTGTTAGTATTTTTACACAGGGAAGGAAGGAATAAATTATGATTGGAAGTCTGGAAATTCAGAAGTGGTCTTTTGAAAATTGGACCAGATTAGGTCAGCCGTTACCAGTGTATGAAACAGAAAGCAGAAGGATAAACATTTGAGTCGTGAAAAACTTTCTATTTTAAGATCGTTTGTTTATAATGTTAATGGTGTTTTTTTAATGTTGTTAGTATTTTCTACAAGATCACAGGGAAGAAATGAATTTATAATTGGAAGTCTGAGAAATCAACAGTGCTCGTTTGAAAATTGGACCCGATTCGGTTTATTATGTAACGGCCGTACATGTATCACAAGTTTTAAATTAATAAGCGTCTATCGATTTGATCATGAGTGATCAAGTCAGCATTAACCCTTCAACGTCTTTATAGACAGGTTTGACTGTATCTAGTTTTTGCCAAACATTAAAGTATCTAAATGTTTATTGACTGAAAATGCTTAACAAATTACTATTACTGTAATATTGCTCAAAAAGATTGTTTTGTTTGTCCTCTGTTGACTAAATAGGCTATATTTTGGTCATAATTTATAGAATGAAACGCGTGTGGCAGCCAAGCACGTGTCTTATCTATAAGCTATACAGGTGAACAAATCTATTGATCCTTTAATGATCTTTGTCAGTTAATAGGATGTTTAAACATTTACCCTGCAATATTTCTGAAATGGACTGGTCTATCTTTCAATTTGGACAGTACCATTTTTTATTTGAAGGGGTGTTCACTAAAATGTTACTGACTGAATAGTGAGTAGTGCAGACCAAGATCAGCTTGCACGGATCTTTAGGTTGATCTTGGTATGCACTGGTCGCGAAGGCAGAAACACTTGCTGCCAATAGGCAAAAGGTTAAATGGCATTTACTATAAATATACCGAACCAATCAACTTACTCTCCGTTTGCTACTTCGTTAATGTCTTACAAATTACTGAATATACATTTTTCTAAATGAAGCATACATTATATGACCGATCGACATGTCGTTAATATTAATATTGATATCAATATGTCGTTAGATTAATAAATATCGAATCACGCAAAAGATATATCTACTTCTAGTATGTTACTGCTATTCCTATTTGTTTTTTTTTTAAAGCTCTTAAAATACACATATTTTGTTTGTTTGTTTTAGGTTAAGCACCAATTTTTAAACAGTATTTCAATTATGTATTAAAGGCCTGCAGGTCCCTGGAATCTGTACCAGTATAATCCTGTTCTGTGTGGATGCCAACATAAATCAGAGAAATCGTCTCCACATAAATCAGAAATGAAGAACAAATGATTTAACACACAATGTATTTTATCAAATCGTCACCAAGAATGTTGGCCCCGCTCATGAAGCGAACTAACCCCATGACCTGTACATCTGCGCTCTTCCTAATGAGTTAAGCGGGTGATTATCAAAATACTAGGGATGGCAACGAATAGCAATTTTGGTATTCGAATATTCGGTCAACCTTCCGAACGAATATTTGAATATTCGGTCATCAAATGATCAACAAATCAACTCAAAAACTTATGTATTTATCGTACCCTTAGCAGCGATCTGCATCAATTCTACTTTCGTTTACATCGGAAGTAATTCAGACATTGACGAATTAAGATTGACTTATCGTTCTCATCGCTTGTTCATCTTTTGAACATAAAATATTTGTTATTTGCCTTCATTTACATATAATGTGTATAGGTTTTACTTATTTTTACATGGATGTAGCCTTCCCGTAAGTAAGGTTCTCTCCACACATATTACACGTAGTCGACTTCCTATCGGATGATCGCGTGGAATACTTTAAAAAGACAGGCGGCATTGCTTGCATTTTGACAGTAGATTCACGTAATAGCATGAACAATGTTTTTAATTAGACCTAAACGAGGTGTAAAATTAAGACTGTGGGGGTGGGGGAGTCTAATAAAAGATATGTTTTGCTTAACTTTACCCTTTGTCTGAATATTGAGTAGATTTTACTTTTTTTTTTATTACGAAATGCATTTTTTATCAAGAGAATGATCCGTTTTACATTAAAATAATATTCATCTTATTTGACTTGTTTTCAACACTTCTTTACTCAAATAGGTCTTAAATAGACTTGATTGAAATCCGAGTCATTAGTTCAAGTGCTTTGTGATGATTTTTAATTACATGCGGTTCGGACCTACCGAAAACAAGGCGATTTGTAACGGATTTACATTAATAAGGGACCAATAAATTTCTAAAGGTAAGCAATTAGCAGTACTTACTACAGGGTACGATGTCATCACCGTGGCGATGTACAATCTCGGTACGCTAATATACAAAGTGACACGTCTGACAGCGTCAGAAGCCATTTTCGCGTATATGAAAGCGAAGTTTGGTAAATTAGATAGACGAACATACTGGTTCTTTCATTTGTTTTTTCTTATTTATTTCTTATGATCTTATATTTTTTTTTGAATATTCGAATAGTGAAACTGTATTCGAATATTCGTGTCATGAACAAATATTCGAATATTCGTTGCCATCCCTACAAAATACACATCAAAATTGTATTTTTAAAATCTTGTGAATAACATGAATAAGAATGCAGTGTAGAGATTTTGGTTTGATACTAAAATGGTTAAATTTCATGCAATTATTATATGATCTTTTTTGGACAGGGTACGACAACGGCGTTACTTTTTATGAGTGTTTTTTTTTTTCTTGTCTTCATAACTTTGATAGCTATTTAGTAAGTTCTAGACATAGACGAAAAAAGTAAAAAAAAAAAATGTAAATTCATATGATGTCATTGCTTGCTTTTACTGAATTGCTAAAGGTGTACACCAATATATTGTTATAATAATAAATTTAAGATTGTTATTTCAGTACGTATTAAGAAATTAGCACAATAACAAATGGCGAGTAAGATATATAATACAATGCACGGAAAGTTCATGTCCGGCTCGCATCAAACCTGTTTAAAATACCGTTTATTTATAAGGGATAGTTTTCTAGTATTGTTATTGGTTCAGAGTTTGTAAAAGAATTTCACCATTTCAGTCGTATCGTTTAGAATTCGAGAATACTTAAACAGATCTGATAAATTTTATCCTTTATCAAAATATTTTATAAATCAACTTTTGCTGTTCTTGTGTTTGACGTCGCATCGACACAGTTAGCGGTGACCCTCCATGCACTATATTCCGTCACGGGCTGTCATCTTGGTAGAGCAACCATCCTGCCATAAGACAGTTTGTTGAATTCCTCACAGTCATGAAGAATTCAGCTCCCCATTTCAAGCTCAAACCCATATTCGGCAAGTGATTTGAAGTCAGCGACCGTAACGACTCTGCCACCGAGCCCTTCAAATGTCTTGAACAAATATTAACGCGTAAAACGAGGCGAATTCAGAAACTCACCTTCAGTAGGCTACAATTTGGAGACGTGTGCAATACTTGTTTTCCTATGCTTACACTCGGTTAGAGTGTTCATGTAAAAACATGGGCACTGAAAAATCAAAAAATTTTCACAATGTCAGGCAAGAAATATGCGAAATCATTCATAGTCTTTTTTTCTTTTTTTTTTTTTTTTTTTTTCTTTTTTTTTTTTCTTTTTTGTACTACACAAGAGATGACAGTGAGGTCAGGAACGGTAATGGGTCATGGATATCGTTTATTCTATGCCCATGTAAACTGAAGGTAAAAATCTAGATGTATGATTGCGTTATTATATATGACAGGCGGTTGAAATATATAAGGACTGTTTGCCCTTTCTAAAAAATCATTAAATATTTTTAAATATTTTTTATTCACTTTCAAAATATTCCCTACACACACGTCTATACAATTTTGCCATCTTCTTGGGAACTTTTGCATTCCCTCTGCAAACAATTAAGTAGACCTACTGCTGAGGTACCGACTTACAGCTGAAATCAAACCCGTCCGAGTCTCATCTTTACAGCGAGCCTATTTTCAGTTCTTGACACAAATAAAAGCCGCAGAGCGGTGGGAGTTAGGTCTGGGCTTTGAATGCATCTAGTAGATGCATAGTGTCGTCTTTAATTGTTTCGTATTACCGATGTAATCGAATGAAACATTACATGGCAATCAATTTAAATAGTTAGACTGTAAATGCTCATCTATACCTGGTGTAGATAGAACATTATGCACGGTATAATTAAGAAATTCCGCAAATGTTACGTCATAAACACACCTACCATCAGTTTTTCTTTGCGTTTTCACTATATGTTTTCAAGCTGATTTCTAGTAATAGATATTTGGTGAATGGAACTTGTCAAGCCAACCAGAAAACAATCTAGTGTAAGGGTCTCTCACAAATATAACACTTCTGGTATGGCTAAACACTTCAACAATATTTGTCCAATTTTTGACCGATACAATCTTTTCTCTGTGTACTCTTCTTTAAGCATTTTAAAACAATATGGTTTGAATTTAAAAAACATTTTGCCACCCTCCTGCTATATGCAAAATTCGTTTCCAGAATGTACTTCCCTGTACTTCAATAGCACAGAATATCATCTTTTTATTTTCCACATATTTAAAATTATTTGCAACGCCATTTTTATACATATTTAGTCCTCTTGGTGGTCTCTCATTTTTGAACACGCATTCTGAAGATGTGCTTTGCGGCTCATAAACCGGAATTCAATATCATTTGACTGCAAATTTAATATATTGTAGATTAACTAACAAGGATACCTAGAGGAAAACCAAAATGTTATAATAATTTACAAATCGTTTAAAAAAAGGTCTTTGCCGAGTCTATGAAAATTGAACTGATATAGTGTATTACTTTGAAACAGTGGAAATCCAATAGTTCAAGCTCGTTTATGTTTAACCTTTACAGAAAGTTTAACGCTTTCAATGTTATAACGAGTTGACGTGCTTTTATTTAATAAATCATGCTTTGTCTTTTATAAAAACACATTATAACCAGATCAGGCATCTAACTTGTTACCTGAAATATATGATCATTAGACCTTGTCTTTGGAAGCATTTGTATCTTTCTTTATGCATGTATTTCAAAAATTCTTCATGACCTGTATCTGTTTTAAATGAGGTTCTTCGAAACATAGGTAATAAGTTTTAATTAACTCTGTTTGTTGTTTTTTTTTTTTTTTATTTTACTTTACGCTATGGTTTATGCATCGGCTTTATGTTTTGTCAATTTATGTATCAGTTAAAAGCTTTTAGCTTTTAGCAATCGTATTATTTGATGTAAATTTTAACATCCATTATTTGCTGAAAAGATTTCACGAAGCTTCCGTTTTGAATAACGACCAGATTGTTGCAGTTTCTTGTTGATATGTCATACGTATTGTAACTACATATTAATTTTTGTTGGTGACTGAATTTATAGGAAAAATAGGCGGATGTCAGATGAATAATTTCGGCTATATTTTGAAATGGGTAGTTTGATTTAAACTGGTATTGTAACATAAATTTCCTTTTATATTGATGTTTTGATATTTTATACTATTTTCTATGCTAAAATTGTCAATCTTTCAATACATTTAATGTATTTCAAGATATAGCAATATTGGCAACGAAATTAATGTTACTAAACGAGCAACGACATATTTTTATGTAATTTAAAAATTCAAAGGTCTTGGTCCTGGACTATTTATGGATCAATGAGTCAGTTTTTTTCAAAGGTATTTGTTTTTTTTTTTTTTTGTTTTTTTTTCAAAATGGTTCCTGAAAATGATAATTGCAAGCAGCAGAGACTTTCATATATATGTCGGATGAAACACTCTGCAGTGAGTAAATTAAGCTTTCGATTATCTTCGATTGATTAGAATAAAACAAATACATATTAAGCTTCATCGAATACTATTTTTGAAAATAAAGCAAAATTATGTAAAACAAAATACAAAAAAAAGATATGCGGCATTCTGAACATTTCTGTTGCCATGGTTACTTAAAACGCTGGGATACGATAAGGTACTCAGTTAAAAGGATACTATGTTGTTCATAGAATCATTATAAACCCAAAAATAATAAGCCATAAAGAAAATGATATAGAAACTGTAGACTCCAAAAACACTTATTTTTATGTATACTTTCTTGGAAATGAGAGAAAATGCATAACTATTGTTCAGTAACCATGTTTGACACTTTCAGGTGTCTTCTAGAATGTTTTATAAAACATTATTTATCGAAATAACTAAAATAGTTTAAAATATTTATAACAGAAACAGTAGAAAGACTTACCTTTTAGCCAAACTGTCCAAATAAATAAACCTAAAACGATAAAGACGCTTTTCACTTTTACACGCATGTTAAAAGCAATCAAATATCCGAAGTTCAAGTAAAACAAAACAACAAGATCAAATTACAACAAACCAACTTACTTTGAAAGGCTAGATCTACACCGTTACAGATGCTGAACAATAGTTTGATAATAAATTATGCAAATTTGTAATGGCTACACACAAAAACACAAAAATAAAGTGATATGTTTTGCATATGTATACCTGAGGGATTTCTTAGCTTAATGAAATAAGATTGTTCAAATTTAACGTGTTTATTCATTTAACTGATAACGAGGTTGAACAAGAGCTTTTAACTTACACTAAAGTAGTATCAAAACATGACTGGTAAAAAGGGTAACTTTGATTTTGATAGATTTGATAGTTTAGACTCATCTGTCTATTGCTGAATTGATGTCATGCAACTCCATTGTTTGCTGCATATGTCAGGTTACTCCATTGTTTGCTGCATATGTCAGGTTACTCCATTGTTTGTTGTATTGATGTCGGGTTACTCCATTGTTTGTTGCATAAGTCAGGCCACTACATTGTTTGTTGCATATGTCAGGTTACTTCCTTGTTTGTTGCATATTTCAAGTCACTCCATTGTTTGTTGTACTGTTGTCGCGTTACTCAATTATTTGTTGCATACGTCAGGTTACTCCATTGTTTATTGTTTATGTCAGGTTACTTCATTGTTTGATGGATATGTCAGGTTACTTCTTTGCTTGTTGCATATGTCAGGTTACTTCATTGTTTGATGCATATGTCAGGTTACTTCATTGTATGATGCATATGTCAGGTTACTTCATTGCTTGTTGCATATGTCAGGTTACTTCATTGTTTGATGCATATGTCAGGTTACTTCATTTTTTGATGCATATGTCAGGTGATTTCATTGTTTGTTGCATAAGTCAGGCCACTCCATGGTTTGTTGCATATGTCAGGTTACTTCCTTGTTTATTGCATATTTCAATGTCACTCCATTGTTTGTTGTACTGATGTCGCGTTACTAAATTGTTTGTTGCATATGTCAGGTTACTCCATTGTTTGTTGTTTATGTCAGGTTACTTCATTGTTTGATGCATATGTCAGGTTACTTCATTGCTTTTTGCATATGTCAGGTCACTTCATTGTTTGATGCATATGTCAGGTTACTTCATTGCTTGTTGCATATGTCAGTTTACTTCATTGTTTGATGCATATATAAGTTTACTTCATTGTTTGATGCATATGTCAGGTTACTTCATTGTTTGTTGCATAAGTCAGGCCACTCCATTGTTTCTTGCATATGTCAGGTTACTTCCTTGTTTGTTGTATATTTCAAGTCACTCCATTGTTTGTTGTACTGATGTCGCGTTACTCAATTATTTGTTGCATATGTCAAGATACTCCATTGTTTGTTGTTTATGTCAGGTTACTCCATTGTTTGATGCATATGTCAGGTTACTTCATTGCTTGTTGCATATGTCAGGTTACTTCGTTGTTTGATGCATATGTCAGGTTACTTCATTGCTTGTTGCATATGTCAGGTTACTTCATTGTTTGATGCATATGTCAGGTTACTTCATTGTTTGATGCATATGTCAGGTTACTTCATTTTTCGATGCATATGTCAGGTTACTTCATTGTTTGTTGCATACGTCAGGCCACTCCATTGTTTGTTGCATATGTCAGGTAACTTCATTGTTTGATGCATATGTCAGGTTACTTCTTTGCTTGTTGCATATGTCAGGTTACTTCATTGTTTGATGCATATGTCAGGTTACTTCTTTGTTTGATGCATATGTCAGGTTACTTCATTGTTTGATGCTTATGTCAGGTAACTTCATTGTTTGATGCATATGTCAGGTTACTTCTTTGTTTGATGCATATGTCAGGTTACTTCATTGTTTGATGCTTATGTCAGGTTACTTTATTGTTTGAGGCATGTGTAGGGTTACTTAATAGTTTGCTGCGTATGCCATGTTACTCCATTATTTCTTGCATATGTCACGTTTTTCCATTTTTGTTGCATATGTCACGTTATTTTATTGTTTGTTGCATATGCCACGTTACTCCATTATTTATTGCATATGTTGCGTTACTTCATTTTTTGTTTTACTCCAGGGTTTGTTGTATATGTCAGGTTACTCCATTAATTGATCCATGCGTCAAGCTACCTCATTGTTTGTAGCATGTGTCATGTTAATCCAGAGTTTGTTGCATATGCCATGTTACTCCAGTGTTTGTTGTTTATGTCAGGTGATTTCATTGTTTGTTGCATTATGTCACGTTACTCCATTATTTGTTGCATATGTTACGTTACTTCATTGTTTGTTGCATATGCTATGTTACTCCATTATTTGTTACATATATGACGTTATTCCATTGTTTGTTGCATATGTCATGTAACTCTTGTGTTTGTTTTATATGTCAGGTTACTCCATTGTTTGTTCTATGCGTCATGTTACCTCATTGTTTGTTGCATATGTTATGTTAATCCAGAGCTTGTTGCATATGCCATGTTACGCCAGTGTTTGTTGCTTATGTCAGGTTATTCCATTGTTTGTTGTTTATGCCAGGTTACTCTATTGTTTGTTGTTTATGTTCGGTTACTTCATTGTTGTTTATGCCAGGTTACTCTATTGTTGTTTACGTCAGGTTACTTCATTGTTTGCTGCATATGTCATCATACTCCATTGTTTGTTGCATATGTAACATTACACCATTGTTTCTTGCATGTTTCATGTTACTTTAGTGTTTGTTGTTTATGTCAGGTTACTCCATGTTTGTTCCATGTGTCATGTTACTTCATTGTTTGTTGCATATATTATGTTACTCCAGTGTATGTTGCATATGTCGTATTACTCCAGTGTTTGTTGTTTATGTCAGGCTATTCCATTGTTTGTTGTTTATGCCAGATTACTCGATTGTTTGTTGTTTATGTTAGGTTACTCAATTTTTTGTTGTTTATGTCAGGTTACTCCATTGTTTTTTGATTATGTTAGGTAACTCCATTTTTTGTTGTTTATGCCAGATTACTCCACTGTTTTTTTGTTTATGTCAGGTTACTCTGTCGTTTGTTATATTTTTTGGGTTACTCAATTGTGTATGCAAGGTTTATCAACTAATTGTTGTATTGATGTCAGATACTCATTTGTTTGTTGTATTTTTAATTGCTGTATATGCCAGCTTACTCCATTGTTGATTGTACATGTCAGAATACTTTATTGCTTTTTTGTACATGTCGGGTTACTGTACTGTTCAAAGATATCAGGTTACTCCATTAATTGTTGTATTGATATTATATAACGCCAGTGTTTGTTTGTTTTTTTTTTTTTTTATTTTATTGTTTTTTTTTGAGGCCCCAAAAGGGTTATGCCTTTTATTTACTTTCTCTATACATAAAGGTTTTACAAACACATATATATGCATTTACATCTAGTGCAATAAATATTCAAGAATCTCGTTAAATCAATATAAATCTATAATAAGATTTTATACCAAACATTAATTATGTTCCTACGTGAAATCTAACATTTCAACATTGTGATGTTATATATTATTTAGCACATAAAACAGAGAAACATATATGAGCCGCGCCATGAGAAAACCAACATAGTTGCTTTGCGACCAGCATGGATCCAGTCCAGCCTGCGCATGCGCGCAGTCTGGTCAGGATCCATGCTGTTCGCTTTCAGAGCCTATAGCAATTAGAGAAACTGTTAGCGAACAGCATGGATCCTGTCCAGACTGCGCGGATGCGCGGTCTGGTCTGGATCCATTCTGGTCGCCAACCCACTATGTTGGTTTTCTCATGGCACGGCTCATATAAGATATCAAGCAAAAGCAAATAGGTTTGTGCCGTATAGAAAAAGGTATATCTCTTTTATCTGTATAGTGAATTAATTGCATATCAATCGTACCTAATATGAGTCGTACCGAGTATTAGTAGGAAAATGAAAAAAGACAAACATTCACTCACTTTCTCACACATACAAAGTTAAATCTATGCCAGATTAATCTATAATTCTTCTACAATTAATCAGTGCTTTGTGTTTCGTATTTCGGAAAAAGATAAAAAAAAATTGCTACATACGAGTCGTCTAGAATTCTATATTCTTCTACCACATTCACTATGATACAAATTATTGAACATATCGTTGGCTCTTGAAGATAATTTAATGTATGTACGTTAATTGGACCAAAGATGCCTTGTATCAAATTGCTAAATTTGTTCAACAGAATGTGATTCCATCTTTATACAGTCACTTGATCATTCACATGTTTCCCCATCACCATCTAGATAGATACTTAATTTCAATTCTCTCAGTTTTAATGTTTTCAAAGACTTGTATTCAGCGCATTTTGCCTCGTCACCAATACAATTCTCGATACTGGCTGTTGCTGAAAAGCTGTAAAACCATGTTGCCTTCTTCTTCTTCATCCTATGAATAAAACCCGTAAAACCCGTGCTTTGAGCCTAATTTATTTACTGCCTCAACAGCAACAATCTGTTTTTCATTGTATGTTTAGTTTTCTAAGTTTTTAATATAATAGTTATATTGACTTTTGCAGCTAAGCTCAGAATGATGTAGAGAAGCTTCATAAATGTCAACAGTTAACAAGTGTTTGGTTTGATATTAACAAGGTCGGTTTTCCATCAGATAGCAAATCCCTTATCTGTAAATCTAAATACATGGCATTTCATATCTTATCTAATTATGTTATATTAAAAAATAGCTAAGTCAGAGGTTATCACTTAAACTAAATACATGTTTTTTCCTATATAATATCATCTGAATTCAAAATTTAACAAAGTTTAAAGGCATATTTTTAATGAAAATAATCATATTATTAAAAATCACATACTATTTTAACTATAATAATTAAGGGTCCGTCAGCTTGACACATGTAAGGTACACTATAAATTACATTTATAACTAAACAAATCCCACTCCGGTCGCATTAGAGTGAACTTTGCAATAGAAATACAGTTAATACTTTTAAAGGGAGGAAACCACAACTTAACTATATACTGTATCCTTAGATTGGATGGTATGGTACAAATTCATTTTTCTGGAACAGCCTTAAATATTAAAGCGTAAGTTGGTAGGTGCATGCGGGATACAGACAATAAATAAATATGATTAGATGTTGTGGGAAAATTGAAAATAGATATTGATTAGAGGTCAAATGTGAATTAACTCACATGGCTTCTGATAGGTTCAAAATGTATAGGGAATTTCGACGTTACAATGTAAAGTGGTTCCCCACTGGAGTTATAGCTGTTGTATGTTATTGAAAACTGTTTTATTTCATAAATTGCTGTTGATAGCAATGATTAACGGACAAAATAGAATTGAATAAAGCAATTTGAGGAAGAAAATGCATGTCTTATCAATTGAGCATTTTCATAATTGATAAATAGAACTGTTACTGCCGGACTGAGGGTCACCGACTTCCAGACTTCCAGGGGAAAAGTGCGCAGAAATGATAGTCAACAGGTATATTTCCTGCTTTTTTCTGCTACGTCTCCTAAATAGGTGGCACCAAATGTTTCGTTGTTAGTAAAGGGCCAAAACAAAAAACATTACAATGTATCCCTTTGGAAAAAGAGTTGATTCCCTTGCACCTAATCGAACATCACCTTCCGTGACAAACCGAAAACTATACATGTACAGTTATCACGTATGGAGAATGCTATGTTGTTCACCTTTCCGTGTTTTCAACCTTAATCAAGATGTGGTTTATTAGTTTCTTTTGCAAAATTAATGATGAAAGAAGAAACAAGGCTGACTTTCCATCAGATAAACGTTAAAAGTATCCTTTCATTCCAAAATATCTTAGGTCAACAACTCTAAATACTATTAATAATAAATATTATTGTCCCAAATCAAAGCGCTGTGTGATAAAATAATTTAGGATATTCAGTGTTTATCAACGTTATCCTACGCTAAGGATCAGAAGCTTTTACATCAGTTCATGTACGTTACAAAGGAACAAGCTCATGTACGTTACAAAGGAACAGATAATATGGGACAAAAAAAGAGCAAAATTGAAAGTAACATGATCGTTTTCCATCCAAGATTTTCGGGGGCGGCTTCAGCACTCAACCAGGACAAGTACATTTTTGAGAGCAGAGTCTCAAATTTCACCTTATTCGAAACCAAATAACATATGCAAGAAGTAGATTAGATTAAATCATTTATTATAGTCTCATTCATTTACATTTTATACACATATACAAACGTAAAATAGCACATATCATACACGTAAATGGCCATTCTATATAGAATTACAAGAGACTATATAAAGTATGCCAAAAGTTCGTCGGAAGAGTATATCAGAACTTACAGTTGGTCAGGAAGTGTGGAAATCAGTAGTACAAAACGTGTAAATGCTACTTTAGTTAATTACAATGTGAGTTAAAATGAGATATATTATTGTAATATATATGTCTAAAGTTTTCACCTTGCTTTTATATGTAGACACTGGACTAGAACGTTTATATATGATTGTTACAAGTACGGACACCCATACGATTCATGTATTAGGTGGTCATTCCATTGTTTGAAAACAATAGAATGACCACTTAAGGAACAAAAGAATTAAGTGGTTACGGAATGAATACAAAGGATTTCTATTGTCCTAGGCCACACCTCCTACCACCTAAGGTACCGGTCGTGTGCTCGACATTTAGTGCGGATGAAAAGCGGTTAGACTAGAGACATAACTTGTTTTGTTTTTAACTTCACCAATAATGTGTATAAATGTGAAATAACTACATTGTATCACTCTTATTAACCTAATAACTGTTACTTTTAAATATAAAACCTTGTAATGTATACCCTGATAGTAAAGGTTTTGAAACGACACAATTTCATCAACTAACGGCGGAGAATAGCACTTTACTTCGCATCACAAAGAACGTTTTCTTTTGGTTTTGTTACTTCGGAGAAAATGCGCGTCTTTCATATTACGAATTAATCGAAGCAAACAGAGATCTGAGACGTCCAAAAAGTTCTGCTTTGCAGCCATATGATTCATACAAAATGGTATGCAAGATATTTCTACCGTTCCATCTAAGCAACGTATTTGAATTATAAATATTTTAGTACAAAATGACGAACAGGTTTGGACACGAACATGAACACCTAGCTTAATGAAACAGTGTTTGTTAAGAACTGATCATAGCGAAAATCGTTAGGGAAGTGTTTAATAGCTTATACACACTTATATAGGTCATCGGGTTATGCATTAAAACGATGTAGCAGTGGAATCAAAATAAGTTTTAGAATATGTATTGCTGAAGTTTAGATGAATTTGAATACGTTTTGCATGTATGTAAGATTTGACTGAAGAATTTTATCAGTTTTCTGATTATACAAGAAAAGATTTTCAGAAATGCCTCTTATATATGCTGCAATAACACCAAAATTACTTCGTGTTAAAACAAGTGTGTCACACAACGATAGAAGAAACTGTTCAAAAAGTACAGTACCAAATCCTTCACAAGCTTCTTCCTTATACTTTTTTAGTTTTCCCAATCGGTCGACATGAACGATTGTTCGGTTAATGTTAATATATGATCTGATATTTGCTTCAGCAAGTCTTCTAACTTCGTCCGAATCAGTTGCAATATAGATTGTGTATTTTCTGTCATCACTATACCTTTTCAAAAAGTCAAAAATCAAAGTCTCATTTGGAGTTCCTCTAGGAAGCTTGTTGTCTTCTGGAATACTGGGATTCTTCCCCTTGCGGATATGGCTGCACACTAAATGTTTGCCACGTATCGTTTTCATGTGAAGCTTGACAGCATCATCCAGAATTCTTTGATTTGGTTGAAATAAAGTGTGCAGTACTCTATGAATGGCTGCCTCATTTGTAATATTCAACAGCCAGTTCAGTCGTTCTTTAGCTTGATTGTGTTGTCTTATCTGATCAATAACATATGCATTGAATCGCAAATTTACAACCTGTGCTGTCCAATTCCTGTCAAAA
This sequence comes from Mercenaria mercenaria, assembly GCF_021730395.1. Taxonomy (NCBI): domain Eukaryota; kingdom Metazoa; phylum Mollusca; class Bivalvia; order Venerida; family Veneridae; genus Mercenaria; species Mercenaria mercenaria. The sequence goes on along the minus strand of NW_026462749.1, from coordinate 6,668 downwards.
TTAAAGTCTTTAATTTGCTTCAAAAATTTCCTATTACCTACCACATAATTGAAGTTACTAATATTTTTCTTCGGAACAGTTCTTACATAAATACTACATATTGACCAGTTGTAAACATTGGAGAGGAGAAAGTTTTCCAGTTGGCATGGATTTGTCATATCGATGATAAAAGTCCTATTTGTCAGTAGTGCCAATAGAAAGGATGATACAATGCCTTTCTGACGGTCACCCCAGCCCCCACATAGACTTGAATGGTCACATATGTAAACAAGATATTTACGATTTCTGCATTGGTTGACACTATGAACCTTTATATTTTCCATGTTTTCTTCTGTCAAGTATTGACCACCTCTGTACAGTATGTTTTTCACCACTATATGCTCATTCCAGACACTATTTTGATTTAAAAAAGACATATCTGGTTTTGCTTTTATTGCTTTCATACTTTCGAGAATGAACGTTCCACTGTCCATTAAAAGCAAAAGACAAATGGATATACAAATAAACACCTGAAATGGACAAAGAGAGTGTTTTATTTTATGTTAATTGGCGAAATTCTATCTTTTAGTCAGATACATCTTATTTATTCACTGTAAGTAATAAACCTTTGCCGGTCTACTTGTACCATGTGTATTCATTTTTAATTTTTCGCGTAAAACGGGATGAAAATTGAAGTCGTGTTTTGGCCTTTTAAGTATGTTTTTCGATTCAAATTTTAGAGTTTTATGCTTATTCAACAAATAATAAAATGAAAATAAAATAAAATTCATTATGTTTTCAGCTAACCTTAAAAGCGTTTCTTAATCCCGGTACTACATTGTTTTCAGTGATTAACTGAAAATTAATTGATGATAACCAATGACAAACTGTAAATGAGAAACATTGTTACACATAATATGCTTCCTGCCTGAAGTCTAACTCCCAACTGTGTTCTATCCCGGCGGCATACGTGAACACATGTTAAATTCCACTGGCGGCTTTTGTATAAAGCAACTGTACGTGTTATATAACGGATTTAAATATATTTTTAATATATTCGGTTAACTTAAATTCAGTAATGTTAAGTCAGAATTAAACGAGTTATTCACCACTATGGTTTAATGTTTATGTAGTAAATTGTAAAGCTGACCATTAGCACTGGAAACCTCTTAACCGTATCAATAGTTTTTATCTAAAGAAATCTTTTCTACATCATTTATTAGAAATGTTTTCATTTTAGTCACTGTTAGTTATTTTAAATCAAAATATACATGTATGGAAAATATTAAATAATATGTTTTAAATCAGTGCAACTCACTCTTTATTAGCGGAACAGTTCCTTCGTCGAAAAAATAAGAAGAACACTTCCTTGCATAAAATAAATGTATGAACCACTAGGGAATGAAATGTGGAATACTATGTATGAATCTGGTACATTGTTATTTGTAAATGTTTAGTATTGCATTATAGGGTCATTTAAGAGCAATTCATAGCCTCTGCAGAACGACTTTATTTTTCTTGTAAAGACCATTGTATACTTTATCAATATAAACGTACAGAATATAGGTTATAATAAGCACAATCCATGTTTATAAAAGATAAGTTACTTATATTTCTACACAAAAATTTTTTTGCTATATTAAGTCATTAAGTGCATACGTAGCTAAGCATTTTTGACATTATCAATAAGTATGAAGACTATTTTACAACGGTTTTAGTCAAAACAAGTCAATACAAACCACCACAACGTATTTTTGTTTCATCAGTTTACATCCAAACATATTTTTATATAGAAACATCGCGTTTTTTGATTTAACTTAAATCAACAAAATCGTACACCAATAATTTCTTTTTTCTTGTTCATTAAATTGTGAATCTGAATAAGCCTTGTTGCACAGAAAGAGAAAAGCGTAGCTTTCTATTTGAGCTAGACTTTAACACGAAGTTATTGGAAATCTATGAATACGCCCCTACAATGTTTCAGGTAGGCCCAGTCATGTTACGTACTGGGCAAAGGAATTATAAACTGATTATCTGAGCAAAAAGCCCCGTAATAAAACCACTATGTTCATTCAATGATTAGAGATACTTTACAGCAGAACTACCTGAAGAAGACAATATATCTCAGATCATTCTCCCTACACATTTCTTATCGTACATATTTCCATTTTATTCTGGATGTACCTACCTAGTAAAAAGGGCAAAGCTGAACTGTGTTACACATTTATTTTTCCCACGGAAAGGAGAAACTGCAAGCGCTCATATTTTCAATTGTTGCTTGGTGCAAATTATTTACTAGCTGATCATTCCATTAAAAAACGGTTGATATCAACAATAGACGAATTTACATTTTATCATTTATCAGACAAACACAAGGACATTTTCTCATGATTGTCGGCGTTTTTAAAGCAATGCTTTAGTTTCTTGCAGCATAGTTTTCAATACTATTCAACTTTCTGTTGAGGTAGTTGAAGGCGTTGAATAAAACAAGAATCATAGCGTAACGTAATTTCTCCATGTAATATAGAATAAACATATAGTAGGCCATTTTCCGGTCATGTTAGGGTTTTTTCCGCGGAAAAGGCCCTTTGTGGTATCTAGTCATACCGGTTCCTGATATATAGCAGTGAAACGCAATGAATAGCAGTTTTATCCAGAGCCATTGTAATATTGTCAATTACATCGTGAGATATGTAAAGAAACGTGATTATTTTGTATTCTAATATGCTTGTCTCTGTTAAAACCCGTTTACACTAGAATGACGTCACGTTAATGTGCGGTAACGTCAAAGTTTTTGTTGCGACCAAGAAAGAGCGCTTTTATATTTTATCTACTGTTTTAGATTAAGGGCATATTAGAATCGAAATAATTTATGCGCCCTCGTGGAATTATTACGCCCGACGTATAATTAACCGCCAATCGTGCATAAATAGTGTTAAAACACTTGTTTGCTATAATTTATTTCTTAAATGAGTGCTAGCCTAAATGTCTGGTTAAACTAAAATGGAAAATATATTTTACTAGAATTTTTTTTTTTTTACTTAAAAAAGAAAGAAATGCAAGCTAAACGCAGACAGAAAAAAAAATTCATTACGACCTCTACACTGGCTTTCATTTAACCAACCCCAGTATGCGTTGCGCAACGCAATAAAGCAAGGGTCCAGCATACAGAGAAGAATATCTTCCTTACTATACACGCTATCTGGAGCTCAGTACAATAGACTACAATAATACTTGTAAATAATTTAAGGCGTTTTCTGTACCGTGGAGTTATATAATCAAATAATAAACGAGTGTCACTCTAACTAACCCTTCGCACGATAGAAAGAACCACAACTAAAGTGCTTTGCGCCATAACGGAACTATCAAGTTCTGTAGTGTACTACATTGTATTACATGTACTGGCAAATTGCACACTTTTGTCTTATAAGATTCTTTCACTGGTTGTAGGTGCAGATAGGAATATCCGGCCTCGAGGGTAACTGTTAAGGTGGGAACGAGGCTCCCTGCCGAGTTACCGCCTAAACAGTTACCCGAGAGCCGGATATTTCCATCTGCACCTATAACCAGTGACAGAATCTTTTTCTTGCATACCGTTTCCAGAAATGATAATAAACATAAAATCAATCGAATGGCTTTCTTTTTAGAACGAAATATAGCAGTGTATTTAAACAAAGCGCGGGAAACCAACGTCCGTAAACAGGAAATACGTCATGACGTTTCAAAACAAATAACAATGCTTAGTTCCGGTTTTGTTTTATCAGTTGCAGCGTAACGTTATGAATTTTTGATAAAATAACGTGATTTGAATCGAGATTTATACTATCAGGTACCAATAGGAACTGTCAAGGTATTGAATTTTTATTCCGTTTTTTTTTAAATAAAATATAAATTACTACATAAATCTTCTACATATATGTAGTTCGTAATACGTCATTTACAGCACGAGAGTCATCTTACACCCCGGGGTGTAAGATTGATTTTTCCAGCACCGGTAAAAATACCGGAAATCCCCGACTGGTATGGAAGAAATATACTTCATGTTTTGCTAACTAAAGATAGTACCGGAAATTGTAAATATTTTGCTGATGGATTTGTAGATGAGTTTAATGGTGATTTACCTAACGCCGGAAATATGACCTGATGTCCAATAACAATACGATTGTAAAGTAAATGTAGCCACTGTATGCGGGCAAATGTTTCACTTATATTTTTAACCATGTCCCATATATTACACTATCATATTATCCGTTACTCCTACCTAAAAAATAAGTGTAACTACAATTTATATTACAACATGAATGTGAGTTTTGAAGTTTGTTTAGCTTAGTTTTGTTAATGTGCCTTTTAAAACGTGAAAAAAATACTTGCTTAAAATGGAAATGCCGATGTGAATTGTAGTAACTCACTGTTACAGCTTTTGGAACTTAAGAATAAATATTCATACTTTAATTAGAAAATTAGAAAATGCGGCAAATAAACAAATATAGGGCGTTGTGACAGATTTTTCGCCAAACTGGTTTGAAAAGTGGACCTGATCTACGGGAAATGACATTTTAATGAATGGAAATTGTTCTACAATGTAGATTAATTTAACATTTTTGCAGTTGTTACCTCAAACGATTAATTCATGCTTTAGAACCTCTACTGCAACAGAATAAGACTTGATTCCAAAACGCAAAGGGACAGAAAACATGCAACTGTTTGTCTGTTAAATGATGACAGTCATCCACAATAATTGCACTGATATATAATAATGATAATAATAATAATAATACATACATACATACATAAATACATACATACATACATACATACATACATACATACATACATACATAAATACATACATACATACATACATACATAAATACATACATACATACATACATACATACATACATACATACATAAATACATACATACATACATACATACATACATAAATACATACATACATACATACATAAATACATACATACATACATACATACATACATACATAAATACATACATACATACATACATACATATATACATACGTACATCTATTTGAAAAAATTATGTTTGTCTTACTTTCCCTATATATCGTATATCACCACTATTCGTTTATATTATGTATTTGTGTGCCACCGTTTGTTTAAAGCCCAGTGGAATATATTTGAATAAACTCTGAAACTCTGAAGCATACATACATACGATAAAACATTATACATTATATTGATATATATGCACAGGTGTTAAAATATAGTTAATTTGTTTTGGTAAAAGACTTTTTCATGTAGACGCAACAGTTGAAAACATAAAAAGTTAGTTATATGAAATACTGGTATAATGTCAAAAATGAAAGGCTAAAAGACATAATCTTATTACCTGTAGTGAAAAATTTGAAGTACTGATGAATAAAGCGGACATGAAACAACTGTTTCGTCAATTAACAGCAACCTACACAAAAGAATAATCTTAGTGTGCTTTATCTTAAATATGTGTTTACTCGCATAAGTTTATTGATATGAAAGTTTGTTAGTTGTAGCCCCCTTTCATCATGTCCCTTATCGACACGTCAAACTAAACCGCATGTTCATGCGCAATAACGAACTCCTATTGATTTCCTGATTTCCAGTAATTGGAATTTAGTGAATAGAATTTATCAAGCCAGCCTGAGAACAGTCTTGATAAGGGTCCCTCACAAACAAAACACTTTTCGCATGGCTAAAAACTTCAACAATACTTGTCCAAATTTTACAACTCATTGACCGATACCCTCCTTTCTCAGTGTACGCTTCTCCTAAGCCAATATGAGTAGGATTAAAAACATTCCGCCAACCCCGGGTATATGCAAAATTCGTTTCCAGAATGTACTTCCTGTCTTTTCTCAATTGCACAGAAGAGCATCTTCCTATTCTCAACATATTTCAAATTACTTGCCACGCCATTTTGTATGCAAGTTTTGTTACGAACAGGGTCACTATGTTTCATTTCTGCGCTTCACAAATCGAAGATGAATTTCATTCCCCTAAATATTAAGTTAGACAATAAGATAAACAGAAATGTATATTTCACTAATAGAGTTGGAATTTGGTTATAGCCTAACTAACGAGAGTTGTTAATAAGACAAGGCGCTCGACTTTTCAACAACCTGTAAGTTTTACAAGGCCCTTAACTTGTCAAGACTTACGTAAACTGAATCATTTCATTACAATTTATTACGCATTGAAATTTTATTATGGCAATAGTACAATCTTTCATGCAAAACTTCAACCAAACTTTCTAAGTCAAATACGGACCATAATTTGAATTAAGTACAAACAAGTCTTCTGTAGCTTTGGTAATTTAATACTTTTGATGAGATGGATGTCTTGTGCGAAATTGCAATCGTTACTGGGATATATAGCTTAATAGTCAGTTGCGCACAAAATTTTAACCGAATCAGCTAGGTAAAAAAAGGCCAGTATTTTGTTTTAAATACAACAGGGAGTTATAAATCTTTAAGTTAGTTATGTCAGTAGGGTTGTCGACTGGAAAGCACTGTGTTTCATTCAGTACACTTTGCTGTTTCTGAGATACAGACTGATGGTTGTTTGCACGCAAAACTTTTTTTTTTTTTCGTATTCGAAAAAAGCCATATTTTGTATTTAATTTAACAATGTGTTATCTACCTTAATCATTGCAGTACGTTTGATGATTAT
>NW_026462748.1:0-18796 GCF_021730395.1 Mercenaria mercenaria | reverse complement strand
GTAGTTATATTTACATTGAATATGGCAAAATACCTGTACCACGCTGATTGCCAATATTTTTAAAAGAAAGAGAAAATGATCATTTGACCAAGGGTGACACAAGTCTCCCTTTTATGTATTCTACAAACATACCATAATTTTCGAATCATTTAATTTCTTACATTCCCGATATATAAAGAATTACTTAATTGATATACGTATGATATTTAACCATTTTAGAGTAAAAAAAAAATCTACACATTAATACTATAAATTGTAATCGATCGTTTTCAAAAACACGACTTAAATATGTATATATGATTTAAAGATGGACGTGGTTATAAAAATCTAACAAAGTCATTATCAGGATTTTAACCTGGGGTCTGAAACATTTGGTAACATATACTACATGTCACACAGAAAAGAAAGAGCAGTATTAACTATTATAATTCGACAAGATTGTACAATGTCAATTCTAAAAATCTGTTTTATTTAATGTTTCCTATCTGATTTGAGAACCTTGTTCTGTAAAAAGATAGAGTACCAACAATGCATACCCGTTCGAAAATATAATATATTCGCTATACTTAACCAGGGGCGGAGGAGAATGGGATGGGTGGGGAGTCGTGACCCCAAGTGTCTGTGGGTTTAAGAAGTCAGTAAATTAAATATTAAAATGGGAGACAAATGATACCGAACTTTGGATGCTACAGTGTATCAGTTGCGTCCCCTGCCATGAAAACTTGTTTCACTTTAACTGTGCGAATAAACAGTTTACCTATGCTCACAAATGCATAAAATATGGATTTACCAACCACCCGGCATTACACTGCTTAATAAATCCGGGTCAACAATTCCAGTGGCGTTATTTAAAACCTAACAGCTCTCGATGTTATTTAAACTTCCCACAAGAACAAGTTTATCACATCATTTGGGAGAGCAGTGCACATAATTGGTCATCCTATCTTCAAAATTTAACGAACATAATCAATGATGCTTACTGCATATTAGAATAACAACAAATCGCAGTTAGACTGATAGTATCAATCATCAAGTTGCACATTGTCAGAGAAGTTATTAAACTGCATACCTGAATTAAGGGGAAACGGGAAAATTCTTTGATATATGGGCGATGCCTGCATACTAACTCTTTATTATGTCAAGGACTTAAATTTATTCCTTTGCGTCATCACTGAATTTTTGCTGCTCCTTTTTTATCAGTTTGTGTATTTAAATTATTACCCCGCAAACACGCAAAACGGTCATAAGTATAAACGAATCAAAAGCAAAAAATAGTGGCAGTGTTAAGTTTTTACTAATGATCAATACACACGAACGGCCTTAATATACAAATAAGATGTCGTGCGCTCGAGATAAGCTCTCCTGCGCACGAGATAATTTTAGATGTCGTGCACTCGAGAAAAGATGTCGTGCGTTCGAGATAAGATGTCGAGGGCCCGAGATAAGATGTCGTGCGCAGAAGATAATGTAATCTTTTAAAAAAAATAAATGCATGTTCTAAACATACCATCGTACAAAATACCCGTTCTTCACATGAACAATTATTTCGTACGTCTGTACTTGCGAAATGACGTTCAACAATATATTCTATAAATTTTCAGTAGTTGTACACACTATACCACTCAATTTCTAGATTCCTTGTGTATTTACTGAAGTCGTTCAAAGTAGATTTACTGTGCATATACTAAAATCGGTGGACGTTTTGTCATCAATAATATAAACACCACATTTTTGATAATTATAGAATAAAATCATACTGTAGTTATTCGAGTGACATCAGCGGATATAGAACACATGACACTTTTATTTTTCTTTATGTGCACGAATATACGTGTACGTGTTAAAATACACCTAGCCAATACTGTACATTACAACTGGCCTTATCATAATAATTAATTATCTCCTGGGCCAAAACTGTATAACTGTTATGAATTATGATCAAATCAAATGTAGGTGTAGTAATACGATTGCATACTATTACTGTATAATTGATCACATACAGAGATTTTTACATTCATGAGACAGCCTTTAAAGGATTAAGGCTTTTGCCATTTTGATAATGTAAAATTCCTATGTAAAACTGAGATCATCGGAACAACACGAGAAATGCGCAGGGATCAAAAAGAAACTAATAATGTTGAAAAGATGTCTCTCTGAGTAAATTAGAAAGTATCAATGACACTCAAACGCGTAGAAGAAAATGCAAATACATTTCCGGGACAAGTTTTTAACAGTGTTTAGTACCGTGCATCGCTCATATCTATACAAAATACATATTCATCAATCAAGGATATGTCAGTGTAAATGAGCTGAGTGTTATTTACATGTATCTAAGAAAATGTCTTTACATTTTCTAACACAAATCACACATGCGCCGAATATTTACAAAAATATGTCCGCCATGTTTTATTCAGTAACCGAAATAAAAGGAGTATTTTACCTTAGATTTCCTTATTGTATAATGCTATTCACTTTCCAGTCTAAGTAAAGCATCACTTTTTTTCTAACTTCCCACTGTCCGATCTTTCTGATCAGTTATGATCTCTCACAATTACATAATAAAACCAAAGTGTCACCAATACTATCACTTTACACAGCTTTTAGGACATCACGGCCTTTTAACATTAAATTTGTAAACATGCGCCGACAAAACAAGTGATGAAAGATCGGAACTTTTCAAAGATATGTTTTATTTCCTTTAATTTTTTGATGCTCTCAGCTTTAAACAACATAACTGTATTCAAAGAAATAACGAAGAAGGACCTCCAGATTGCCTATCCAATTAAGTAAAAACTGACCTAGGGTAGGACGTCTGAAATAGCATAATAAAGATTGTTTAAGACTTTTTCTTGATATATTCGACTAAATTTTACAAGTTTGTGAACAAAAAAGAGGACTTTGTAGACATTTCTAATTCTCATTTCAATTAAAATATGAATATTAATCATTTTTCCGTTTTAAACATCTCTCACCGCCAACTCCGCCCACTCACCACCACCATCCCATCCCCAGTGACGCAACAAAATATTTCTCATGCCTTTGTAAATAAATATTATATACGTGTGCTGCAAAAATGGTACTTTGTCACAGGGTGGAAAGTGCTAAAAACTGAAAAAATCTACACATAGGTGTCAGCAAATGAATTTTATATAAAATATTTTGACACTCATTGCATGTGTTTCTTAAACCTTACACCTCTACAGCTTTATTCGTTTTTGTAAATATTTTAAGCATAGAAAACACTATAAAAATAAACAGCGGACATAGAAAGTCAAGCTTGAAAGCAGACTGATCCTAACAGATATATCTTATGTTTTTTTCAATCAGGTCTGCTGCCTCTTGACAACCTAAATACGTCGACTGAGTGTCATCAGGATTGAGACAACTGCGTCTGTTGCAAGTCGGTGGCTTAGACATAATGTGTCTTCAGTCTAAACATGACAAAACATTTATGATCCTAAGCCCAAAGGTTCTCAAGTTATCATCCGGAAACCATTTAACTGTTCAGGGTCACTGTGACATTGACCTTTGATCTACTGACCTCAAAGGCAAACTTGGCCTTTATTTTGTGATGTTACACCTGAGTGCCAAAACTTATTTAAATCGGTCAAGCCTTTCATGAGTTATTGTACGGAAACACCAACAGATCGACCGACCGACTGCCAAGCTCACTCCTATACAGTCCCCCGTTTTGTAGGGTATTATAATGGTAATCTCAAACAAAAGGGCCAAGATGGCCCTAGGTTGCTCACCTGAGAAACACACCATAACAGTGTAAATATGTTTGACCTAGTGATTTCATGGACACAGATATTCTGACCAATTTTAATTAAGACTGGACTAAAACTCTTGAGGGTAAACAAGTATTTTCTTTGATTTGACCTAGTGACCTAGGTTTCGACCCTAGATACATCATATTCAAACTTATCCTAGATTTTATCAAGGCAATCATTCTGACCAAAATGCATGAAGATCAATTGAAAAATACAGCCTCTATCGCATACACAAGGTTTTTCTTTGATTTGACCTGGTGACCTAGTTTTTGTCCCCAGATAACCAATTTTCCAACTTGGCCTTAATTGTATCAAGATTATCATTCTGACAAAATGTCATGAAGATCAATTGAAAAATACAGCCTTTTCCTTTGATTTGACCTAGTGATCTAGTTTTTGATCCCAGATAACCCATTTTCAAACTTGGCCTAGATTTCATCAAGGTTATTATTCTGACAAAAATTCTTGAAGATCAATTGAAAAAATACAGCCTCTATCGCATGCACAAGGATTTTCTTTGATTTGACCTAGTGACCTAGATTTTGATCCCAGATAACCTACTTTCGTTCTTGGCCTAGATTTTATCAAGGCAATAATTCTGACAAAATTTCATGAAGATCAGTGGAAAAATACAGCCTCTATCGCATACACAAGCTAAATGTTGACAGACAGACAGACAGACGACGGGCGCCGGACATCGAGCGATCACAATAACTCAGGTGAGCTTAAAACGAACAAAATAGGTAGTGCAATATAATTGTTAAGGTGGTATCACGTTTCGAATTTCCAGTGAATTATAGAAAACAAATAATATTCAATTCTTTCAAAAAATCGTTATGTTATGATTCAACCAAATAGTTTCCTTTGTCTACCAGAAAGGAACAATTCTTATATCCTAATATTGAGGTTTGATACCTTTATTACAGACGATAAACTAAAACAATAGAGATTCCTACGCGACTTCGGTGAGCTCAACAAAGCAATTTCAAGCATAAATATTATTGTGGAATGTAAAGTAAGTTACACACTACAATGTCCTACCAAGATACTTACAAAAACAATGCATATGCAGAATGGAGAGATAAAAATAATTTTGACAGCTCGTGAAAACTGATGACAAATTTTGACCGGTGTATGATGACTCATGACCTAATTAGAGTTCTCTGTTTTTTCTAACTCCAAGTTTGATTTTCTTAAAAAAGGATCTTCTATATTGTAGCTTACAACTCATAAATCGAAACAGTAAAAGAATATATTGTTACCTTACTGTTTTGTCTATCCAGTCCTTTGTCACTAATTAGAGCAACTCACAGTGTTGCAATCATACAAAACACATCCCTTATTTTCACATGGATATTGAGGATTTATGTAATGAGCACATGTATTGGAAACACAATTTTGATTACGATTGTGTATTGCAGTAATACTAAACTATCTCAGCCGTGACGTGTCCTTAAATTTCGTAATATTTCGGTAACCAACGACCAAAATGCAACGCTACGTTAGTTACAATGTACGGATAAGAAATCAGGTTGCCGAATATACTACATATCATGCGCAATAATGCAGTGGACCGTCACGAAATCAGATTAAAACAAAATAAAATATATAAACATTGTTACCGTTCTTTTTTTTTTGTGTGTGTGTGTGTGTTGTTTTTTTTTTTTTTTTTTTTTTTGTTCTTTTTTTGTTAATGTTTTTCTTTTCTATTTTTTTTTTATTTTCCTTTTTTTTTTATTTCTTTCTTTTTATTAAATGAATATGCAAAACGTACTTGTTTGTTTCAGTTTCTTACCTAGTTTTTACAGATTTTATACCTCCTTATCAATAAAATGTCTATCCAATACGTGCATTGTTCCTGAGAAATTGCCAGATATACTTTTAGTTTTAATAGTTGAAAGTTTCAATAAAAAAGGCATTAAAAGAACGCTCTTCCAAGTGTAAAGTATGTACGGAATTAAAAGTAAAAAGCATGTATTCACTGTGCAAAATCATCTATGCTTAACTAGAACTGTCACAGGAGTGACGAATAATACCACCTCCCACCCCCGATACGGCCTTGTCACAGAGGTATAGCAAATTCTAAGTTGGAAAAGGACCATAACTACGTAAAAATGGTGGTTTATAGCCAAAGTCGAACATGACCTGTATTTTATGATGTTAACCTGTGTACCAAAAATATTTAAATCTGTCAAGCCTTGCATGAGTTATTGTCCGGAAACCATGAGTTTGGCAAACTTATGTTGGAAAGGGGCCATAACTACGTCATAAAATAATGGATTGTAAGCAAAGTCGAACTTGGCCTGTATTTTATAATGTTACACCGGTGTACTAAAATCTATTTAAATCTGTCAAGCCTTTTATGAGTTATTGTCAGGAAACCATGAAAACCAACGGGCGGACGGACGGACGGACGGACCGACCGACCGACCGAACGACAAGCTAGCTCCTATATACCACCCCCCCCCCCCCCCCCCCCCTCAAACTTCGTTTTGTGGGGATATAATTATACGTACGATATTTTTGTTTTCTCACCGTATCTAACATGTCCGAAACGTTGTGAATTTGGATCATCGTTACATTATACTCGGTTTTTATCATCATGATCATAGACGTCTAGTTTCTTTTACACTTTAATTTAAACAAAAATGTTCAATATAATATCAAAATGAAACCATAACTTTAGTAGGACAAGCGTATTTTGTTACCGTGATATTCCTTCTGTAGTCGGTCATTATATATTGTAAATATTTTTTTAACCAAAGAAGAAAATATCAGGTACTTGAAACTGCAGCGTTAGATTCTCGATGTGATTTGTCAGGCATTCATACGCCTGTAAATAAACAATATTGTTTCAAAATCAATACTGTTATTTCCTTTGTCGTATTTTGTGAATTTATGGTAAACAGGTAAAGTTATATGTATACTCAGCGTCACTGAAAATGTGGTGGTTGTTGCTACTCTATCATCAGATCATTAGGAATAAATACGAAAAACTCCGTGTAAATTAGCTGAGCGCAATTACTTCTCTAAAAAAAAACACATTACAACTAATCAGGTAATTTACACGGACTTATTCCTAATGATATTATAATATGTATTTGATTTATATTTTTTTTTTTGAAATCCTGAATCAAGTGTTTGCAGGAGTTATCTTTCCTATGGTTATCAGGTTATTGCTAGATATCGAATACTTGTACCGAAAATTGTGACACGAACATACTGATAACTTTTCCCACTTTTAGTCTTTTAATTAAAGTGAGAGTCCTTCGATCATGGTTTTAACGTATTGTCACATTGGAATAAACTGATAAAGTTTGTTTTACAGTAACTTCGAAATTGCCCAGATATAATACCATGTACCCCACCCACCTAATTCATCAGCCGTTCATACACGTACATCCCAAAAACATGAATATTAACAAAAAGCAAAATGATTACCTTAATGATTCTTAAGAATGCATTATCCCTTTTACCAATACCCCTTCCTTCCATTTTAAAACACTCAATGTGTAGTACACTCTTATCTGTGTGTGCGTAACAGCTATTTCAAGATTTTCCCGTGATATCCATGCAAACCCGTTGATGGTCTTATATTTAAAGAAAACGTTGGTCCAGGGGAGGTTAATTCAATTATTACACTTCTAACCTTGAACAGATTTATATCCCTTCCTTGAAAGAATTCATCTATTTATAAATTTATTTATATCTATGATATACACCTAGCTATGGACTTTAACATGTGCGAATAGATTTTTTTTTGTGCAATATAGACTTTCATGAAATTTCTTACAGTTGTAGATACACATATCACATATAAAATGGTAAAATAAAATGTATAGGTATTTGCCAATAATTAAAGCGATTCGCGCACATCGAGCTGATTTTAACACATTTTTTTTTTAAATCTCAATATAATATTTTAACTTTAGAAAGATAGTAACGTTGCCATTGTAAGTTACTTACGTGTTGCCATTGATTTATAAAATGATTTCCATTGCCGTACACCGAATCCAGGCTATAAGTTTAGATTTCCGGAAAATGATGTTATGTCATTACTTTCGCTGTATATAACATGCGGCATTACCTTTAGGGGACGTTTAGAAGAGTTTTTTTTTTTTTAGAAATATAGCGGCGTTATGACATTAAAAGAATTTTTGACGTTGTCAAATGACATTTTGCTGAACTTCATCGAGTATTGCCCTTTTTATCAGATATTTTATCCATAAGCCTGCTGTAACTATGTCAGTTATTTGAAAATTAACTCTACCATATTAGTATTTCTATGCCTTTTGACCTTTCTTGATGTCATAGAAACATTATCCTTACTTTACTTAATAGCTAGAACATAATATCTACGGATTGTGGAAATAATTTAAATTCATTTTAAAGTACTATTAAAAGGACCAGATTTATAAATTTTACTAACTGTAAATATGGGCCCATATACACACAGAATGGATGGTTTGTGAAAAAACAAAACAAAACAAAAGAAAACAAAAACAATTTTGAAGTCCATTCCGCCGATGAAATATTGGTGAAAAAAGTTCTTTTTCTTCCTCGAGTTATGTCACTGAGGACATATGGTAGTAGTTATTTACTGCAAAAGCAGAAATTTCCGCGAGGGTTTAAATTTCGCTATATTCGTGAGGCCCTACATATCACGAAAATTAATCCGGATATGAACGCCGTCTGTTTTGGAAGTGTATCTGTCCACGCACACAAGTGATACTGAATTTCATCAACATTAACTGCTACATGTATTTGACCGTAACTGTCAACATGTCTATTTAAAGGTTGATCCGAAACCATAAGGTACAGATAGTACTTATTTTTGTAATTACGAGATGTATCTAAAACAAATTTTGAGTGTGTATATGAAAGAGCACAACACTAAAAACCAAAGGATAGATATCCAACAGTGAATGACACACGCACGCACGCACACATATACACACAAAACAAAGCAAAACAAACACACGAGGAGAAAACAAACAAATAGAGGAAAACAATAAGGAACGGTCAGTTGCAAACCAACACTAGACAGCTAAACCGGTTTATGGTGCGCACTCTATAATAGAGTCAGACAAAACAGGTCAGAACACAGATATCAAAACAGTTCAGTCCCGGTTGTATTTTTAAACTGCCTATTATAGAGTCTTCCCCCTCTTCCGACGGACACAATCAAAGAGGGGAATGTTGCGTCCAACTGTAAAAGACTTGAACACTAAACCTGTGGTGTGTCTCAAAACAGTTGCTTTAGCGCGGGCGGGGGTACACGCCAAAACGAAGCTTGGCAACTTGTACACGAAATAACGACAAGTAAATGTTGCCAGGTCGACGGATACTTTTTGTCCATTTCATTTTTTGTTGTTTTTTTTTTTTTGGTGTGTGTGTGGGGGGGGGGGGGGGACAGGGTATAAAACTGCCGTTCTGGTGTCCGCGTTTTGTGGAACTGTCGTATTACCGTGTCATCGCTTCGCCAACACGACAGAACGACACTTTTTTTTAACAATCATATTGTTGTGCTGCTGTGTCGGCGGGTCGAACGAATGACAATACGACAGCTCAACAGATTTTGCACGAAAAAAATCACGACAAATAATGGTCGCAAATTTCAAATATTTTCTTTCTCCCGATCTAGTATCGGTTGGTATAAAAATGTTGTTCTTGCGCCCTTTTTTATCGATCTATCGTATTGTTGTGTCTTCGCCCTGTCGGCACGATACCATGACAGAACACTCTCTGTATTTGTCGTGTTCTCATGGTGTCGTTTTGTCATGTCTTTGCCCCGCAAACACGACTATCTTTCACCAAGTTCCGTAGTCGTGTATGCAAGTGCAAATATGTAGTTCCGTGCCACATAAAGTGAGAAAATATCAAATATATTTCACTTTAATTTTGCAATATTTGACTAAAGTTAGAATATCAAGAAAGGTTTAAAGCTATAATAGAAGCAATGTCAGTCCATCAGTAACGTCGAGTCCGTTCTGTTCTTCAAATGTTGTATGTATATTTATCCCACTAAGACGACAGGAATATAGATTATAGCCAAATGCGAAAATATAATGTTTTTAATTAGCAAATAAGTATTTCTGTCTCATTAATTAAAATCAATCGATAAAGTTTTGATGAAAATTAAATTAAATATTATTGTGATGGTTTGTAATAGTATTGCATGTATCTGATAGTACGCAATTTATTTTTTGTCTGTTTAGAACGTATATATTACTGTACATATCTTTTCATCAAATAAGTAAATCATTTCATTTATCAAACACAACGGACTTATTATAAAAGAGGCTTGGTCTGTGATATTGTATACGAGTCTTGTGGATTTTGCCTGGCCTGGATCACCTAAAGCGCGCAAGAATGGAGCTAAAAATGTTTCCGAACAAAATATGCTTAGAGCTGAAACTTGTTTCATTCTTGATTTAAATATATGAGCAGTGCCATAGAAAAACAAACATAGTGGCTTTGCGACCAGCATGGATCCAGACCAGCCTGCGCATCCGCGCAGTCTTGTCAGGATCCATGCTGTTCGCTAATGGTTTCTCTAATTCCTATAGGCTTTGAAAGCGAACAGCATGGATCCTGACCAGACTGCGCGGATGCGCAGGCTGGTCTGGATCCATGCTGGTCGCAAAGCAACTATGTTGGTTTTCTCATGGCACTGCTCAATTATTTGCGAATATCAATATCAAGTGTATTCCATAATCATTTTTATGGTGTAAATTAGTAGGTGTTTGTTTCTGTACGCTGAGTTGTTGTATGGTTCTGTACGCTGAGTCATTGGTGTTTCTTATCATTTCTCGTTTTTGATAGAAAACGTGGGAAAATATTCTTTATATATTGTGTAAGTGGACCATGTCTGCTTTATAAACTGTAACACCTATCTGAAAGAGAAAATAAACAAGGACAATAGTCTAACTTGAAAAGCCACATAATGCAATCGATGTGATAGTAAACGTTATGAAAAATAAACATTTTGCCTAGTCCCATTCCGTAACTCTAGTAACCACCCCTGAAGAGTGGCCACAGAGTCACAATCAATGGAAATATCGGGTTACTTTAGCTTTCTCGACATGGTTGCTAACACTGATGGTTTAATGACGAAAAGAAAAAATCTTTCCGAATATCCAATTTTCCCTTGCATATGACTTTGTGCAACACATGATATGTCACGTCATGAGCAATTTGCAATACCCGGAGAAAGTCACCCATTGGCCTATATCGTTGGCTTGTTTTTCACCGTCGATGACCTTACATTCTTATTACGTCATTGTAGGCACAATTCATTCAGGGATACGTACCGTCAGTACGGTGTCAGATAGCTAGCAGTTATTTGAAAGCACAACGTGTCAGGCAGGCAAATTCTAAGTGCATTGGCGCAACTGCATTATAAGGAAGTATTATTTACCGGCAATATTTGAACATAAAAACTATTTTGTTGAGAGGAGAGATCTAGCTCTATATCTTATTATTTTCATTTGCCTATTCTGTTATGAATGCCACGGATAACCTCTAGGGGACGAATCGAGCTGCGACTTTGCACTGTCCTAAATGTCTGACTGGGAATCAATAATGATTACGCAGGTTTTCAGACGTGGTCGAGTTGGACGTAATGTCAGACTGAAACTAAAATGAAAGGGATAATTAAAGCGGGGAAAGGTATTACCCGGTAGGAGATAACCTTATATTTTCCATACGATGAAAAAGCTACACGTGCGCATTTTGACGTCATATTTGACGTCACATTATGAAATAATATTGTATGAACGACTTTTAATTTGAAGTAGATCTATCTGAAAATGCTGCCGTAATTTTGGCGGTAAGCAAGAAAAATAATCCAAATAAATTAGCGCTTGGTTTTCCATTCCACGCTTGGTTATGGGAAATCTACGGTGCCCCTAAAGTGACATGTTACGCACTTTTTTTTCCACTTAGGTAACGTGAGACTTTTTTTATTTCGTTTAAACGAAATCATTTCGTTTAAACGAAATAACTAATTCGTTTAAACGAAATCATTTCGTTTAAACGAAATAACATTTCGTAAAAACGAAATCATTTCGTTTAAACGAATTAGTTATTTCGTTTAAACGAAATAGTTATTTCGTTTAAACGAAATAAAAAAAGTCTCACATTACCTAAGTGGAAAAAAAGTGCGTAACATGTCACTTTAGGGGCACCGTAGAAATCTGGTCTTACACGTATAAAATCATTATATACATATATTTCCAACGTATGGATATTTTTGTGAATTTCGCAATGTATTGTGTTCTTGTGAATTTTTCTATAATTTTAGTTTTAATTAAATTACAACTCGGTCATATAGAATCTCCATGTCGTATTTAATTAATAAATTTCGTCTACTTCAACACAGATCTGGCTTTACTCATTTTTTATTAACATAAACCTCTATCTCGTATTATACATTATATCGTTTTCATGAATAATCACCGAGTCTCCCTGTACAAGGTTTTTGTACACACAATTTTCAGGGACACAGTGTATCTTTGTCAGCCTCGTATAATACGCTTTGTGCTGTTTTTAACAGGATAGTATTTACATTTTGAAATGAAATCAAGTATTATACGTCGAGGTTTTGAATGAAATATGATTCAGCCATTCTTTACAAAAGCACTTGAAGAGTAAAATATTGTATTTCAATCCGTCATTATTTGTTCATGATGATTACAAAAGTTGAAAGCTATAAGGAAACTACGCTTTTGAATATTCTGAAGTTTAAAATCTGTCATGAAAATACGTAATTGTGTTAAGGTGAGCTCATTAATTTCATATACAATTAAACAAAGTGATTTTACAACATCTTTAGAAATTTCGAGGTATTTCATTCTATGGGATAATTTTGTATACATTTCTATGTTTTATAACAGTACAACATGTGTTTAGATGTTTTAGAGTCCTGTAAATCTACCAAAAAGAACAAAACAAAACAGATAACATAGGAAAGCTGCACCGACATTGAAATTGTTTAAAATAGTGAATTAATATTGTGACTGTTGGATTATCTTGATGTGCTCCGCGGTTGAGGCGAAAGCCTGTACCTTAAGAAACTTTGTGTCAATAAGTGACCTTTACTTCTAGACAAATACAAACATGTTATAATTATTTCCTTCTTTATGAAATGTTATGCAAGTACGAGTTACTTATACTGTCCTGAAACAAAAGTAAACTTACCCTTTCCTTCAATTTATAGTGATTCACAGTTACGTTGGCGCTTATAAAGCGCGCGCGTGTGTATATATTTACTGTCGCTGTAACGTAACAATATGTCTGTTATATAAATAGCGTTATTTCTGTTATGAAAGTAACTGTAAAACTGGTGATTGAGGTTTTATAAGTTTAATATTTTACTTTCATCTTCTTTTCCAGGTATTTTCTTGTTTATTGTTGTGTGCCATCCTGCTGACATACAGTTGTGTATACATTCTCGACATTTTCGACAGAACAAAAGCAAGCGAAATAACACAAGAACTGTCCTTTATACAGAAAAAAAAGTGTATGGAAGGAACATATAGTGACAAATAACATATTGTACAGAGGTGGTCAATACTTGACAGAAGAAAACATGGAGAATATAAAAGTTCATAGTGTCAACCAGTGCAAGAGTCGTAGATATCTTGTTTACAAATGCGATTCTTCAAGTTTATGTGGGGGTTGGGGAGACCGCCAAAATGGTATTGTATCATCCTTTCTATTTGCACTACTGACAAATAGGACTTTCATTATCGATATGACAAATCCTTGCAAACTGGAAAACTTTCTCCTGTCTAATGTTTACAACTGGTCAATATGTAGGGACTACATGAGAACACTGCCAAAGAAAAATTTTACTAGCTTCAATTATGTTGTAGGTAGTAGAAAATTTTTGAATCAAATTAAAGACTTTACTTTTGATAGGAACTGGACAGCTCAGGTTATAGGTTTAAGATTCAATGCATATATGCGTGTTATTGATCAGATTAGACAACACAAGCAAGCTAAAGCAAGATTGAACTGGTTGTTGAATGCTACAAATGAGGAGGTTATTCATAGAGTACTGCACACTTTATTTCAACCAAATCAAAGAATTCTGGATGATGCTGTAAAGCTCAATACGAACAGGATACATGACAAGCATTTAGTGTGTAGTCACATCCGTAAAGGGAAGAATCCCAGCATTCCAGGAGATAACAAGCTTCCTAGAGGAACTCCAAATGAAACTTTGATATTTGACTTTTTGAAACAATACAATGATGACAGAAAATATGCTATCTATATTGCAACTGATTCGGACGAAGTTAGAAGACTTGCTGAAGCATCTATTAAATCATACATTAACATTAACAGAACAATTGTTCATGTTGACCGACTGGGAAAACTGAAAAAGTATAAGGAAGAATCTTGTGAAGGATTTTATACAGTAATTTTTGAGCAGTTTATGCTATCGCTCTGTGACACACTTGTATTAACTCGAAGTAATTTTGGTGGAATTGCAGCATATATAAGAGGCATTTCAGACAACCTTTTCTTGTATAATCAAAAAACTGATATAATACTTCCATCTAACTTAACTTATATGCAACGCATATTCAAATTTATCTAAAACTGAATTATAGCGGTGTTTATGGTTTTTTTATGATTACTCTCTATTATAATTTTTGTGCTTATAGTGTAATGCCATACCTCTTCTAGCACTTTATTCAAATATTATAATAACAAGAGACATAATTCGGTCCGTTACATTGTTTACACTTTTCATCTCTCCAAATACATATTTTCAGCTTAAATACTGTCATTAATGTTTTTTTCTAATTGAAATGTATCTGTGATTTCTGTCAATCCATGACAAACATCAGTTGCTACACTATCATGATTCCTTCATCATGCTTTATGACAAATCTCATTTACTACACTTTCATGATTCATCTATCCTGCTCTGTGAAAAAAACTCATTTACTACACCATTGTGATTCATTTATCCTGCTCTTTGATAAATCGGAATTACTTTACTAACATGATTCATCTATCCTGTTCTATGGCAAATCTCAGTTACTACACTTTCATGATTCATCTATCCTGCTCTGTGAAAAAAACTCATTTACTACATCATTGTGATTCATTTATCCAGCTCTTTGATAAATCGGAATTACTTTACTAACATGATTCATCTATCCTGCTCTATGGCAAATCTCAGTTACTACACTATCATGATTCCTCTATTCTACTCTATTGCAAATCTCAGTTACTACACTATCATGTTTTCTCTATTCTACTCTATTGCAAATCTCAGTTACTACACTATCATGATTCCTCTATTCTACTCTATTGCAAATCTCAGTTACTACACTATCATGATTCCTCTATTCTACTCTATTGCAAATCTCAGTTACTACACTATCATGATTCCTCTATTCTACTCTATTGCAAATCTCAGTTACTACACTATCATGATTCCTCTATTCTACTCTATTGCAAATCTCAGTTACTACACTATCATGATTCCTCTATTCTATTCTATTGCAAATTTCATTTGCTACACTGCCACGATTCATTTATCATGTTCTTTGACAAAACTAATTTACGTAACTATCATGATTTATTTATCATGTTCTGTGACAAATCTCAATTACTATGATTCATGTATCATATCCTGCTTTACGAATAAACCCAATAGTTACACTATCATGATTCATTTATCATGCTCTACTCTATGACAAATCTCAATTACTACACTATCATAATTCATTTATCATTTTCTATGACAAATCTCAATTACTACACTATAATGATTCATCTATCCTGCTCTATGACAAATCTCAGTTACTACACTATCATGATTCCTTTATCATGCTTTATAACAAATCTCAATTACTACACTATAATGATTCACCTATCCTGCTCTATGACAAATCTCAGTTACTACACTATCATGATTCCTTTATCATGCTTTATGACAAATCTCAATTACTACACTACCATAATTCATCCACCCTGCTTTACGACAGATCCCAGAAACTACATTGTCAATGTAAGCAATACCTTCATAATAGTAAATAGTGAAGAACATGGCGAGGATTACAAATATATACAGTCTTTATATTTTGATCTCCTTTTCCTTTTTAACATTAAAATACCCTTCGGAAAATATCGAGTTTGGTCCCCTGAGTAATCAATTATTGCAATCGGCTCATTTAAAAGTCTCATTAAAAACATTTGAAGAAGTTAAACAACATTTTGGTAAGTAATTTATGCTTTATTTTAGCCTAGTTCAACCCGTTTGTACATCAATATTTGCCGAAGGAAAAAAAAACGATATTCTTGAAGACTATTCAAATATTGCTTTTGTGTTTGAAAAAACTGGGAAAGAATACATTGATACGTACAAACCTCATAAAACATACTTGGTTAATAGGTTGGATACGCGTTTTTGTATATCGACCTTCAAAGTTATGATAATGCTTTCATTGCCACGAAGTAACATGAGAATGTATGTTTACAATAATTCTCCCTTTAGGAAATCACCCGATGATATCGCTAAAGAATAGTTTTTCACATTAAGTTGGAGCAGAATTATAGTTTTGTTTTGAATTGAATTTTACAAGATGCACCCGTTGGCGTGTCACGACGAATACAAACTTCTAAAAAAGATACACATTTTATTTACTTTTAAAGCCACATTATACCAGTTAATTCATGTGGACAGATTTGAATACATAAAATGACATGTCTTTGAAAATTAAAGCGTTAATATTCTGATTGAATGGTATCAACATTTTCAGTAGGACCTCTGTTTATTTTCATCTCCTTAAATACAAAGGTATTATTTTAATTTCAGTTACTCCCTGTTATATAAAATAGCTGATCTCAAACCTGCTGCAATCTTTACAAACACAAAACCAGCAGATGTTATTTCTATAGTGTTCCTCTGTAGTTTTGTTACAACAGATTAAAAAAATAACTACTGAAGCACCGAGGTGACAATTGTACGTTTTTATCTCGTGGCTACGAGAAACCTACTCACGAGAACTAGCTTGGGTCCCTTTCGTTCCAAAATGTTAGTATCTCATGTCCACAAGGTAAAACGTACGCATTCGAGTTAATATCTCATGATAACTCGAGTTATCTCGTGGTCATAAGAAACTTACTCGCGGGAAAGAGATATCATCTCAAGGCTACGGGATAACTTATTTCAGGGAACGAGATAATATCTCACAGCAACGAGGAAACAAAACTTTGTTACCTCAGAGACTCCATATCAATCTGTATAACTTTGTTTGAAGTATTTTCTCCATACATTTAATATATAATGATAACAAAAGGGCAAATACTTCAAACTATTCAGTAAAATTGATTTTTGATTTAAGCACTTTTATCACATAAAGATCAGTGTATTTTCTGTATAAACGTCTTAAGACTATTTGAATCTTAAAACCTGATTCTGTACAACTAAGTACCGTTTACAAATAACACTTCATCTTTTTTACCCTTTAATTGCTTAGCATTTTCACTGCACACAAAGCGTCAGTTCAAAAAGGTGGGCAGTTTTGGAAGTAACTAAAAGTCTGAAAATTTGTTGGATTAATGGACACAATGGGTACTCGATCATATCCAAATATTTCAAAGTCTAAATCAAATGCCTGTTGTATTAAATTTACTGATGATTTAGGAAGTGAACTCAAAGCTTGTACAAGCGCTGCTTGTCGACTGTTCTGTAAGTCCTCTGAATCACTCCCGTCATAAGCATTCTTTAGAGCTGATTCAAACTGTTTTCTTGTTACGTTACGTACATCCTCATCCGATTTAAAAGGAAACTTTATTTTAAAACTGATGATTCCTCGGCTCTGAAGCCTGCTCCAAACTTTGAACAAAGCACATCCAAATGACACTTCACATTCAGCTACCCCTTTTTTCTGAGAAAACACCCAACCAGCAGCGTCCTTTATAGCGTCTAGTGCGGAGTCTTTCTCAAAATCATCAAATTTAATTTTTTCTGAAAGTTTGAATGCATCTAGAATATGCATAGTATCTTCTTTAATTGTCTCATATTTGCCAATGTAATCGAATGAGACATTACAAGGTAAGCAATGCAAATAGTTAGACTGGAAATGCCCATCTATACATGGTTTAGATAGAACATTATGCACGGTATGATTAACAAATTCTGCAAATGTCACATCATAAACACACTTGACATCAGTTTTTCTTTCCCTTTTCACTATCTGTTTTCCAGCTGATTTCCAGAAGTAGATATTTGGTGAATAGAACTTGTCAAGCCAACCAGAAAATAGTCTCGTGTAAGGGTCTCTCACAAATATAACACTTCTTGTTTTGCTAAAAATTTCAACAATATTTGTCCAATTTTTACCTTTCATTGACCGGTACCCTCCTTTCTCGGTATACGCTTCTCCTAAGCCAATATGGGTAGGATTAGAAACGTTCCGCCAACCTCCTGCTATATGCAAAATTCGTTTCCAGAATGTACTCCCAGTCTTCTCAATTGCACAGAAAAGCATCTCTTTATTTTCCACATATTTTAGATTACTTGCGACGCCATTTCGTATACATCTTTGATCCACATGAGTCTCTCTCACTTTAGAACATACGTTCTGAAGATGTCTTTTGCGGTTTATAAACCGGCGATGGATATCATTTTGCTAAAAGATATGACAAAGTATGCTAACTAAATAATACTGTCAAATATACAAAGGGTTTGACTAAACGTTGCATTGTTCTCATCGTATTCATTACAGTCAAGTTGTTTAAAGTGGCATTCTTAGGTATGAGAATTAAACTGAGGTATTCTACAATCCCATATTTCTTGGTCACCTTTATCTAGTCAGAAAAGGGCTAACGCTTTCGTTGTAAGAAGATCTACATCTATATCATTAATTATTGCTTGCCTTATATATGGTTTGAATTAATCTATAAGCAAAGGAGACATTCAACATGTTACCTGATCCATACTGCCCTTCGACCTTTCGCTGGAAGTGTTAATATTTTCCTTTATATTTACGACT